>NW_026089662.1:0-45357 GCF_024586455.1 Bactrocera neohumeralis | reverse complement strand
CCCCTGCTTCTTACAAGTATAAATTGCTGAGGTATACTCGCCGTGTCAGGGTTCGTTACAATAAATTTGTAGATACTGGGGCTCCTCTGCGAATCGTACTTTATTTCATTCAACTTACTTATATTAATATGTAAAATGTAATGTACATATATTAATCTACTTTGTTACAGAATAGTCTTCTGCGTTGTACTGTCGTCGCCCGGGGACGACGCTGTCAGGGTAACGGTTCTGTGTGGCCCGTTAGGGCAATACCGTTTCCCGCTCTGTTGCGCTTCTGGGCGCTAGATGACTTACTGCCCTGTACCGCGACGATCACACGCGGCTACTTCTGCCGGCGCTCGCGTTGGCTTCGCTGACACTATCCTCTGATGTACGTTGACGCTCCCGTGTAGCCTCCTTGCGTACACGTTGACACTCCTCTGTTACGACGACTGCGCCCGGCTATTTCTGCCAGCGCTCCTGTAAACTTCGATGACGATGTCCTGGCTTATATGTACGTTGACGCTCGCGTGCTACGACGACTACGCTCGGCTACTTCTGCCGGCGCTCGTGTAGGCTTCGATGACGCTGTCCTGATGTACACGTTAGCACTCGCGTGCTACGACGACTACGTCCGGCTACTTCTGCCGACGCTCGCGTAGGCTTCAATAACGCTGCACTGTTATACCCGTTTACGCTCCTCTGCTACGCTGGAGAGGTCCTTTTAATTACTTTGCCGCGTAAAGATCCCGGATCACGGAAGACTGCGTTAGCGACCGCGATGTTAAAGGTTGAGTTGGTCAGAGGATAAACTCACTACCAAGCTCACCCTTAACAGACGGCGTTCACAAGTCAGGGTACCAAGACTAGCCAGAGGATAAACTCACTGCGTAGTCTGATGCCAAGCGTGCGTACGCTGTCACAGTCCCGTGCTGACTGCCTGATCATCGATCACCTAACTCCCCAGCAAGCCTGTGCTGCGTGCTAGAACATTCGCAACATGTTGCGTTGGGATGGCGTGTGTTGCTAGGACGGCGTATGTTGCTGGCAGTGGCGTGGTTTTACCGCTGCGTATGTATGCTTGTTGTTGTTTTGTCTGCTTGTCAGATTTCTCCGTCTCCGTGGTATCCCGTTGTATTGCTTGCGTGGCGTGATTTTACTGCTGCGTATGCGTTGTTGTTGTCATTTCATCTGCATGTCTGGTTTCTCGATCTTCTTGTGTTTCTAGAAGTGGCGTGGTTTTCCCGTTGTGTTGTGAACAATAGGGTGTGCCTTTATGGGTTGTGTGGGCTAAATTCTGTATAGATGTTTAGTTCTCACAGCCCAATAACTCTGAACTATTTAGAAGGATTAGGAATTGAAATCTATCTGGCACCACCTCAGAAAAGCGAAGTCAATGGTGCGATAGAACGTGTGCATTCCACTATTATTGAAATAATCAGATGTCTCCAAGTAATACCCTGATTTCTCTATTAAAGAAATTGTCAACATTGCCGTTGACAGATATAATAACACGATACATTCAGTTACGAAAAGGAAACCAGCTGATATTTTCTTTGGAAGAACACAGAGAATCAACTACCAAAATTTAACAAACTTTAAGGAAATAGTTAATACTGATCTTCGAAATGAAATAGCCAGAAACCAAAAAAATACACTAAATTATCACAACAAAAATAGGTCAAAAATAAGGAATTACGAACCTGGTGATATTATATTTAAAAAGAACAAACAAATTAAAGGGAAAACGAAACCCATTTTTAAAAAAGAAACTGTCGCTAAAGACAATACCGTCACAATAACTACTAAAGATAACAGAAAGATTCATAAATCACATTTAAAAAACTAACTGACATTTACTCTTTAGACTCTTACCTTGTTGGACAACTGCAACAGTGGACACCTACGAATATGACAGCCCGCTCGTGACGATCAAACAAGGACTAGGAAAGATTACAAAAGGGACGTATAAAATTATCCACACTATCGACTTGGACGACTACGAAAAAATTACCAACGACGTCAGACTTACTATATACCACGAAATTAGTAAAACAAATATTTTATTTCCACAATTAAAACATCAACTTTCCGAGATAGATAGCTTATTAAGCCAACTGCGAACAAAAAATGCAACTATTCAAAAGAGATCAATCAATTGGATAGGATCTGCTTGGAAATGGTTAGCAGGAAATCCCGATGCCACTGACTGGGTCCAAATACTTTCCACAACACATGAACTGACTGAAAACAGTAACGTACAGTACACCACAAACCAATACCTTATCAAGACAAATAATAAAATATTAGATAGTTATAACATGATTGTGGATGAAATAAGTAAGAATAATAAGGAATTATTCGCACAAACATTATATAATAGGTTAGGCATCGTAAAAGACGAAATTGCAAAAATTATAATGGCAACCCAATTAGCTAAACAAGGAATCGTTCATTCCCAAATTCTAAATAAAGAAGATATCGCAAATATTCTCTCTCAAACTGAGACATTACCTTTTAAAAATGAACTGCAAGCACTCAAATAAGCAGAACCTTCTATGATTATTAAAGACTCACTTCTTTTATATGTAATTTCACTTCCCAAAACCGAAGATACCCTTTACAATAATATTATCATACGTTCGACAGTAAAACACCTTAAACGAGTATACTTAGAATTCACCAATATTTTCATATCCCAAAACGACAAATATGGCATACTTGGAAATTGCATGATACTACTATATGCAAGAGAAACCAACTTAAAAAACTAAACAAAACCCATTGCATTTCACAGATCCTTAGCGGAGAAAAAGCGCTCTGCGATTACCAATATGTAAACCAAGCTATAATTGAACTAATTAGTGAAGGAACAATATTTCTTTCAAATTTTATTAGAAATATTACTTATAATAATACTTCTTTTAAACTAAATGGTACTTTTCTCATAAATTTCTTTAACGAAACTACAACTTTGAATAACGTTAGTTACACAAACTGGCAAACAAGTTCCTACCAAATCCTACCCGCAATACTTCAGAATAACCTAACGGAAAATTAAATTAAATTAGACTTAAACTATTTACATAAAATACATTTAAATAATGTAAATGAACTAGAACGAATAACATCAAACATTATTTCAATTAGCTCAAGCTTCTTAGCAATTCTTGTTGCAGTAACACTATCATTCGTTTTATATATCATACTCAAACCAAAAACCAGGAATTCATTTCTTATCCCTCCAATAATAGATTACCCACAGCTTACAGTAGCCAATAATTCTCAATCAGCGAGACGCTGATGCTTAAGAAGGGGGGAGTTATCACAGCTAAAAGTACAACAACAAAGTTGTCGTACTCGTAGCTAGCAAATATACTGATATTACCCAATTCAGCAATATTCCGTAAAAATACAATATCATTGCTCAATTTCCAAAATTTACAACGACAGCACATTTCGTCGGCACTAAACCAGAACGGAAGTCGTGCCGCCGCAATTTGTACAATCGAATATAACCAAAATGAATATTCAGCAAAAACATGTCTATGACACAATCATGCAAGCCATTTCCAATAATGCAGGTGGGTTATATTTCTTGGATGCACCTGGTGGTACAGGCAAAACGTTCGTTATATCAGTGATTTTAGCCACTATTCGATCGGAACTGAAAATTACATTGGCACTTGCATATTCGGGAATTGCTGCTACATTATTAGAAGGTGGTCGGACAGCACACTCTGCATTAAAATTGCCATTGAATGTACAGGTGATTGAAACTCCAACTTGCAATATTTCAAGAAATTCTGCTATGGCAAAAGTTCTGCGATTAAAGTCAATTATTTTATGGGATGAGTGTACAATGGCGAATAAAAAATTACTAGAAGCATTTAATCGAACAATGCAAGATTTACGTGGTAACCAACAGCTTTTTGGTGATGCTTTGATATTACAGCCAGGGGATTTTCGACAAACATTGCCTGTCATTCCTCGGTCAACTCCTGCTGATGAAATAAATGCCTCTTTGAAGTCATCAGTTCTGGAGATATGTACAAAAATTGACACTGAACATTAATATGCGTATTCACCTACAAAATGATCCAGCTGCCCATGAGTTTTCAGAACAATTGTAACAAATTGGTGATGGCAAAATACAAATCGACAGAACCAACGGATTGATCACTGTACCGAACAATTTTTGTACAATTACGAAATCGATAGATGAATTGATTGAATGTGTTTTCCAAATATTCTTCAGAATTACAGAAACCATGATTGGTTGACAGAACGCGCCATTTTAGCACCGAAGAACATTCATATCAATGCATTAATTTTCAAATTCAAGCAAAACTCCCAGGCGTAGTCACGACATATAAATCAATTGACAGTGCTATGAATCAAGATGAGGCAATGAATTATCCAAATAAATTTTTGAATTCTTTAGAACCGGCTGGTATGCCACTGCATTGCTTGAATCTGAAAGTGGGTTCTTTGATTATATTATTGCGAAATATTAATCCACCAAAACTGTGTAATGGCACCAGATTGGCAGTGAAAAATTTATTGCCAAATTTGATTGAAGCTACGATCTTAACTGGTAAATCAAAAGGGCAGTTTGTTTAATACCGCGTATCCCTATGATTCCAACTGATATG
This sequence comes from Bactrocera neohumeralis, assembly GCF_024586455.1. Taxonomy (NCBI): domain Eukaryota; kingdom Metazoa; phylum Arthropoda; class Insecta; order Diptera; family Tephritidae; genus Bactrocera; species Bactrocera neohumeralis. The sequence goes on along the minus strand of NW_026089662.1, from coordinate 40,723 downwards.
CCATTTGAATTCAAACGATTACAATATCCTGTGCGTTTATCATTTGCGATGTCCATCAACAAAGCTCAAGGGCAAACACTTAACGTTTGTGGCGTGAATTTGGAGGAATCATGTTTTTCACATGGCCAACTTTATGTTGCCTGTTCCAGAGTCGGTACCCCCAGCCGTTAGTTTATTCATGCTCAAAATGGAAAAACAAAAATTATTGTTTATCCAAATATATAAAAATGAATGCCATTTTTCGTTGTGACTTTATAACTCAAGAATAGCTAGCAAATAATTAAATATATATTTTTTTTTATAAATGAGTTTGATTTAATATTTCACTTCATACGTAGCGAAGCACGTACCGGGCCGCTATAAACATTACATGTATTCATTGTATTGCTTTCAAAAAATCATAAAGTTCTGCTTATCTGTGACACCACATTCATTGACTGTTAGGCGGTACAAAGTTCGCCGGGTCAGCTAGTCTAAGTATATATATATCTATCTATATCTATACTAATTATATAAAATCGCTTATATGAAAAATGTTTGTAACGGCTAATCTCCTAAAGTTCTGAAGCGATTTTTATAAATTTTTTTTAAATAAAGCTTTTGCTCTAGGCTCGCGAGTGGCATACTTATATTTTTAATTTTCCGAAATCAAATCCTTTTTCTTTCGGGTTGAAGTTTTTAAAAAACCAAAAATATTGAAAGCATAAGGTTTTTCGTTCACCAAACCCAGTCTACATCGAAGCGCGCTTTGTGTGTGTGCGTGTGCCCTTTATCGTTTGCGGCACGCTCTCTCTCTCTGTTCCATCTCTGCACATCTTTTCCAGCATAACGTAATGAAGTAAAGTACATACATATGTATGCACTCTCTCTCTTCCATCTCTCGCATCTTTTACTACATAACTTATTGAAGTAAAGTACAAAGCAAAAAAGTTTGTGTATATGTATAAATGATCGCAGAACAAGTGAAATAACGCTAAACAGCACAATCAAAAACGCTCGCATAAATTGCCGTATGTATACATGTACATATGTAGATATGTAAATACAGTGTCAACTATATTTACTCTGTTTTACAGTTACTTATTTTGCAGCAATGCACCGTTGCTTGAATTGCTTTTCTTATTGTCTTTGTACTTTTTTGTAACAAAGCACATTGAAAACAAAACCAGAACGCTCTCCGTGAGGAACATACAAAAACCAATAAAATCAAATATTAAGATGTAATGTGGTTTTCATGTGTGTCTGCGAAATACTTGCTGGTTTCTTCTAACTTTATTGTATTTATGATCGTATTCTGCAAAGGGTAGAGTAAAATTGGAAATGTATTGTCTTTAAATCAAAAGGTAAAGATTAGATTTAAGCGAAACTAATTTTGTTAATAATAAATATATGGTATTTACAATAAAAGCTTTAAGAGATGCCAAAAGCTCAATTATTTACTTATATCTTCATCATATAGACGGCAAATTCAGCTAAGACGAAATGAGACGGTCGACGAGAGTGCAAATCGCGTAGAGAATGTAAGGTTGCAAATGATGCAGAATAGACAAGGGGCGATTGCTTTCAAATCAGCGTTTAACTATAGACAGGATTGTAATTATTTGGACCATTCCCTTTTATTCATTGGTCGAATGAATAGCATTTGCAATTTTTGTAAAGCTAAAAAGTGGGTGAAAGAGGCACCAGGTATGTGTTGTAGCAAGATCCATGTAAAACTAATAGATATAGGTGAGCCTCCGCAGACAATCAAAGCCCTGCTTACAGGCGAGCATCAGTCGTCCTGTCACTTTAAAAAAAATATAAGAAAATACAATGGTTGTTTCGCTATGACTTCGTTTGGTGGTAATGAAGTTAGGGAGGGTAATTTCATGCCAACGTTTAAAATACATGGACAAGTTTACCACGTTATTGGGAGTTTATTGCCAGCGCCGAACACAACACCAAAATTTTTGCAAATATATTTTTCGTCCGAAGAGAAACAACTTTCTTTACGTCAAAGTGCTACACCAACTCTTCAACGAGACATTTTGAAATCAATTCAAGAAATTCTTCGAGCAAATAATGTGTATGTTAGAAGTTTTAAGACATCTATAGACCGTATGCCCATTAATTCGAATAATTATAAGGTTGTAATCCATGCGGACAAGCGCCCCGCTAATGAACATTATGGCCGCTATAATGACCCCGTCCCAGATGAGGTCGCAGTATTGATGGTTAACGAAAATTCTGGCCCCCGTGATATTATTTTACATTCACGTGACAACACTCACCGTTGGGTATCAGAACTTCATATGATCCCTTGCAGTACCCTCTTATATTTTTGAATGGTGAGAACGGTTATTGTATTAATAAACTTGTCCAAACAGTGAGGCGCCTATTCCACAAAAAACAATTTCGTGTGTGCAATTTCACGCATATAGAATTATGGTAAGGGAAGATAGCTTTAATGAGATTCATAGGTATGGCTATCTCTTCAACCAATACTGTGTGGACATGGCTGCTAAAATGATTACGGAAAGGCTGAATTTTATACGAGGACATCAAAAGACGTTACGTGCAGAAAATTATATACACCTAAAAGATGCGGTTAACGAAGATCGCAACCCCGAAAATATTGGCCAGTTGCTAACTTTGCCTTCTTCGTTTACTGGCTCACCTCGATATTTGCATGAACGGACACAAGATGCACTCTTATATGTATGTCCGTCATTATGGTAGACCTGACTTATTTGTAACTTTTACATGTAATCCAGAATAGAGGGATATCAAAATCGAGTTGTTTCCAAATAAACGACTGTTTAAACTCAACAAAGATTTATCATTCCTTACCTCTGGTGGGGGGAAATGAAACCGTCTTTCGTCGAGTGAGAAATATTTCATTCTGATTTTATTTGGTATTTTCACGTATTTATATATAATTTTAAGGCTATCTTACCTAATTAAATATATGTATGTGTATGTATGTTACAGCCCACCACATGGGGTTGTTTTCAACCATACAATGCCATACATGTGTGCGTGTGTGGTCATACAATTTATGTTGTATGGTTTGGGCTGTTTTCAAGTGCACAAGTGCATTTGTAATCAATTGCCCAAACCTAAGTAAATATGTTTATATAACATATCTTGAGTACATGCGTATTGCATTTAAATGCATACGTGCCTCATGTATGTATGTACATATGTATATGTGCTGCATATAAGTTAATGCTTGCCACCAGATGATTAACAACACGCTGGTTTGAATGGTGAAGTCGAACTCGCATTTCTTTATTAAAAACGTTTCTTTTATACAGAATTTTTCTTATATACTATAAACTTACATATGTACTAATTCTTACTTACTAGTACTTATTTCTATATACTAAAGTAAGCAATAATTATAGCCAAACAGCAAACCTCAGTTTGGTCGAGAAACGGCTCACATTGCGGCGGCACGACTTCCGTTCTGGTTTAGTGCCGACGAAATGTGAGCCGTTTCTCGACCAAACTGAGGTTTGCTGTTTGGCTATAATTATTGCTTACTTTAGTATATAGAAATAAGTACTAGTAAGTAAGAATTAGTACATATGTAAGTTTATAGTATATAAGAAAAATTCTGTATAAAAGAAACGTTTTTAATAAAGAAATGCGAGTTCGACTTCACCATTCAAACCAGCGTGTTGTTAATCATCTGGTGGCAAGCATTAACTTATATGCAGCACATATACATATGTACATACATACATGAGGCACGTATGCATTTAAATGCAATACGCATGTACTCAAGATATGTTATATAAACATATTTACTTAGGTTTGGGCAATTGATTACAAATGCACTTGTGCACTTGAAAACGGCCCAAACCATACAACATAAATTGTATGACCACACACGCACACATGTATGGCATTGTATGGTTGAAAACAACCCCATGTGGTGGGCTGTAACATACATACACATACATATATTTAATTAGGTAAGATAGCCTTAAAATTATATATAAATACGTGAAAATACCAAATAAAATCAGAATGAAATATTTCTCACTCGACGAAAGACGGTTTCATTTCCCCCCACCAGAGGTAAGGAATGATAAATCTTTGTTGAGTTTAAACAGTCGTTTATTTGGAAACAACTCGATTTTGATATCCCTCTATTCTGGATTACATGTAAAAGTTACAAATAAGTCAGGTCTACCATAATGACGGACATACATATAAGAGTGCATCTTGTGTCCGTTCATGCAAATATCGAGGTGAGCCAGTAAACGAAGAAGGCAAAGTTAGCAACTGGCCAATATTTTCGGGGATTGCGATCTTCGTTAACCGCATCTTTTGGAATTGTATATAATTTTCTGCACGTAACGTCTTTTGATGTCCTCGTATAAAATTCAGCCTTTCCGTAATCATTTTGTAGCCATGTCCCACACAGTATTGGTTGAAGAGATAGCCATACCTATGAATCTCATTAAAGCTATCTTCCCTTACCATAATTCTATATGCGTGAAATTGCACACACGAAATTGTTTTTTGTGGAATAGGCGCCTCACTGTTTGAGACAAGTTTATTAATACAATAACCGTTCTCACCGATTCAAAAATATAAGGAGAGACAAGGGATCATATGAAGTTCTGATACCCAACGGTGAGTGTTGTCACGTGAATGTAAAATAATATCACGGGGGCCAGAATTTTCGTTAACCATCAATACTGCGACCTCATCTGGGACGGGGTCATTATAGCGGCCATAATGTTCATTAGCGGGGCGCTTGTCCGCATGGATTACAACCTTATAATTATTCGAATTAATGGGCATACGGTCTATAGATGTCTTAAAAAACTTCTAACATACACATTATTTGCTCGAAGAATTTCTTGAATTGATTTCAAAATGTCTCGTTGAAGAGTTGGTGTAGCACTTTGACGTAAAGAAAGTTGTTTCTCTTCGGACGAAAAATATATTTGCAAAAATTTTGGTGTTGTGTTCGGCGCTGGCAATAAACTCCCAATAACGTGGTAAACTTGTCCATGTATTTTAAACGTTGGCATGAAATTACCCTCCCTAACTTCATTACCACCAAACGAAGTCATAGCGAAACAACCATTGTATTTTCTTATATTTTTTTTAAAGTGACAGGACGACTGATGCTCGCCTGTAAGCAGGGCTTTGATTGTCTGCGGAGGCTCACCTATATCTATTAGTTTTACATGGATCTTGCTACAACACATACCTGGTGCCTCTTTCACCCACTTTTTAGCTTTACAAAAATTGCAAATGCTATTCATTCGACCAATGAATAAAAGGGAATGGGCCAAATAATTACAATCCTGTCTATAGTTAAACGCTGATTTGAAAGCAATCGCCCCTTGTCTATTCTGCATCATTTGCAACCTTACATTCTCTACGCGATTTGCACTCTCGTCGACCGTCTCGTTTCCTTAGCTGAATTTGCCGTCTATATGATGAAGATATAAGTAAATAATTGAGCTTTTGGCATCTCTTAAAGCTTTTATTGTAAATACCATATATTTATTATTAACAAAATTAGTTTCGCTTAAATCTAATCTTTACCTTTTGATTTAAAGACAATACATTTCCAATTTTACTCTACCCTTTGCAGAATACGATCATAAATACAATAAAGTTAGAAGAAACCAGCAAGTATTTCGCAGACACACATGAAAACCACATTACATCTTAGTATTTGATTTTATTGGCTTTTGGATGCTCCTTACGGAGAGCGTTCTGTTTCTGTTTTCAATGTGCTTTGTTACAAAAATGTACAAAGACAATAAGAAAAGCAATTCAAGCAACGGTGCGTTGCTGCAAAATAAGTAACTGTAAAACAGAGTAAATATAGTTGACACTGTATTTACTTATCTACATATGTACATGCATACATACGGCAATTTATGCGAGCATTTTTGATTGTGCTGTTTAGCGTTATTTCACTTGTTCTGCGATTATTTATACATATATGCAAACTCTTTTGCTTTATACTTTACTTCAATAAGTTATGTAGTAAAAGATGCGAGAGATGGAAGAGAGGGAGTGCATACATATGTATGTACTTTACTTCATTACGTTATGCTGGAAAAGATGTGCAGAGATGGAACAGAGAGAGAGAGCGTGCCGCAAACGATAAAGGGCACACGCACACACACAAAGCGCGCTTCGATGTAGACTGGGTTTGGTGAACGAAAAACGCATGCCTTCCAATATTTTTGGTTTTTAAAAACTTCAACCCGAAAGAAAAAGGATTTGATTTCGGAAAATTAAAATATAAGTATGCCACTCGCGAGCCTAGAGCAAAAGCTTTATTTAAAAAAATTTATAAAAAATCGCTTCAGAACTTTAGGAGATTAGCCGTTACAAACATTTCATTCATAAGCGATTTTATATAATTAGTATAGATATAGATAGATATATATATACTTAGACTAGCTGACCCGGCGAACTTTGTACCGCCTAACAGTCAATGAATGTGGTGTCACAGATAAGCAGAACTTTATGATTTTTTGAAAGCAATACAATGAATACATGTAATGTTTATAGCGGCCCGGTACGTTCGCTACGTATGAAGTGAAATATTAAATCAAACTCATTTATAAAAAATATATATTTAATTATTTGCTAGCTATTCTTGAGTTATAAAGTCACAACGAAAAATGGCATTCATTTTTATATATTTGGATAAACAATAATTTTTGTTTTTCCATTTTGAGCATGAATAAACAAACGGCTGGGGGTACCGACTCTGGAACAGGCAACATAAAGTTGGCCATGTGAAAAACATGATTCCTCCAAATTCACGTCACAAACGTTAAGTGTTTGCCCTTGAGCTTTGTTGATGGACATCGCAAATGATAAACGCACAGGATATTGTAATCGTTTGAATTCAAATGGCATATCAGTTGGAATCATAGGGATACGCGGTATTAAACAAACTGCCCTTTTGATTTACCAGTTAAGATCGTAGCTTCAATCAAATTTGGCAATCAATTTTTCACTGCCAATCTGGTGCCATTACACAGTTTTGGTGGATTAATATTTCGCAATAATATAATCAAAGAACCCACTTTCAGATTCAAGCAATGCAGTGGCATACCAGCCGGTTCTAAAGAATTCAAAAATTTATTTGGATAATTCATTGCCTCATCTTGATTCATAGCACTGTCAATTGATTTATATGTCGTGACTACGCCTGGGAGTTTTGCTTGAATTTGAAAATTAATGCATTGATATGAATGTTCTTCGGTGCTAAAATGGCGCGTTCTGTCAACCAATCATGGTTTCTGTAATTCTGAAGAATATTTGGAAAAACACATTCAATCAATTCATCTATCGATTTCGTAATTGTACAAAAATTGTTCGGTACAGTGATCAATCCGTTGGTTCTGTCGATTTGTATTTTGCCATCACCAATTTGTTACAATTGTTCTGAAAACTCATGGGCAGCTGGATCATTTTGTAGGTGAATACGCATATTAATGTTCAGTGTCAATTTTTGTACATATCTCCAGAACTGATGACTTCAAACAGGCATTTATTTCATCAGCAGGAGTTGACCGAGGAATGACAGGCAATGTTTGTCGAAAATCCCCTGGCTGTAATATCAAAGCATCACCAAAAAGCTGTTGGTTACCACGTAAATCTTGCATTGTTCGATTAAATGCTTCTAGTAATTTTTTATTCGCCATTGTACACTCATCCCATAAAATAATTGACTTTAATCGCAGAACTTTTGCCATAGCAGAATTTCTGAAATATTGCAAGTTGGAGTTTCAATCACCTGTACATTCAATGGCAATTTTAATGCAGAGTGTGCTGTCCGACCACCTTCTATATCAACGAAAAGTGCGCGAGCTGCTTTCTCAATTCCTTTTGTTCTAATTAGATTGCAGTAAGTCATCGCGTTTGGGTGCATGTGCGTGTATGTGTGTTAATGTGTGGTGTTCTCTCGCGTGATGAGGTGAATAGTCGATCCGGTGTGATGAATTGATGCAGATGTGATGCGACGTCGCTACTCATTTAGCCATCCCGGCCCCCCTAGGCGAGTATTTAGCCTAGAAGCCGCTGTAGCTGCTGTAGCGTAGCTACAACGCTGCTGAGGCCTGTTGACCGCCGGGACTGCGGCCTAAGCGGATGGCGCCGTGTTGATGTTGTCCGGTTTTGGCGCCAGGGACGAGATTCTACTTGAGCGTGTCCACGCCGGCGGTAAGCCGTCACAGGAGTTCTTTGAGAACGCCTGACATTACCGCTGGTGCGAGGAGCCGGTGGTCGCCCGGAGTCGCGTCTGGTAGCGCGGTGCAACAGCGTATGATGAGCCCGCACACAGATTTGGCAACGATTCTGTGATGGGCACTCTTGAGTTGCGTGGGAAGTTGCCAGACAATTCAGGCAATACCCGTGCGCCTGTGCCACCTGCTGGCGTTGCATCGGCGGCATGCCTTTGAAGATACCGCAGTGCGATAGCCGATGCGGGCGGCGGCATAGTGGACAACGAACTCATTGCAGGTCCGCTGGTAATGCTGGCGTGCTTTGACGCGGAGCCGTTGTCGCGGTGGAGCCTGTCGTTGTTCGAGGCGCTGCCGGTGCAGTGTTGGTCCGGGGTGCTGCTATTGGGGCAGCTTCAGAGCGAGGGGCGGAAACTGCCGAACGCATGGTTGGCGTTGACGATGATGCCATATCCACGTCCATATTACTCTGTGAGAGAAATGATGATATTAGCAAAGTATTGTGAAATTTACAATAATATGGACTTTTGTGCCACGATATGTGGCATGAATAGGATGTCATTTTTTTATCAGACATTTATGTTAAGTTTTTGTGTCATTTATGTTATTCGAGGTTTCGATTTGGTAAGCGGTTTATATGTTTTATCGATTTATTGATTTATTAACATTGCGGTTTCGGTTTTACGTTTCTTTATCTTCGGCGGTTGGTAGAAAGCATAATTTGACGAGCGGTCTGGTTAGCGTTCCGGTTTGAGTGCGGAGATCAACTACTCGAACATGACCGTCGGAACCGTAATGAAGTTGTTTTATGCGGCCGAGTCGCCATTCCGTAGGAGGGAGACAATCATCTTGTATAAGGACGCAGTCTCCAAGCTTTGGTGCCTTTTCTTGAGTTTTCCACCGGTATCTCTTGTGAAGGTCCTTTATGTAGTCTTCCTTCCATCGGCGGCTGAAATCATGATGGAGGATTTTAATTCGCTCCCATCTGTTTAATAAGGATAGCGACTCCACGCCTGGCTCAGGTATGGCCAGAATGGGTGCTCCTTTTAGAAAATGCCCTGGGGTTAAGGCTGTGAAGTCGGAGGGATCTTGCGAGAGTGGTGAGATAGGTCTAGAGTTTAGTACGGCTTCGATACGAGTGAGTAATGTAGTAAACTCCTCATAATTGAATTTATGGTTACCAGCCGTTTTCTTTAAATGGGACTTAAAGCTCTTTACTGCTGATTCCCAGAGTCCGCCCATGTGAGGAGAACATGGGGGTATGAATTGCCAATCGATCCCTTGGGGTGCATATTTTTTGACAATTTCGGGGGATACTTCTTTCATGAATTGTAAAAACTCCTTTTCCGTGGCTCTTTGAGCTCCGACAAAGTTTTTTCCATTGTCGCTCATAATTTTTAAAGGAAATCCGCGCCGTCCGACAAAGCGGGCAAATGCTGCAAGAAAAGCCGCAGTAGTCAGATCCGAACATAGCTCGAGGTGTACTGCCTTTGTTGTAAAACATACAAAGACAGCCACATACCCTTTTCTAAATGAGGAAGACCTTAGCATTGAGGCCTTTATCTGGAAAGGTCCAGCAAAATCAACCCCAGTGATGGTAAAGGGTAAAGCATAGTTGCAGCGTTCAGGTGGTAGGGCTGCCATGATCTGCGTACGCATCTTGTGCTTGTACATAGTACACTGTTTACACATGAAAATGGTTCTTTTAATTTGTGGCTTTAGTCGCGGTATATAGAACTCTTGTCGGACCATTTGTTGCATCAAGCGATGCTCACCATGCAGTGTAAGCTGGTGGAGATATATTAGAAATAAGTAGGTAAAACGGGATTTCTCTGGGATAATGATGGGATGTCGTTCATTGTAACTAAGGCTGGAGTTGGCTAGTCTTCCATTTGCCCGTAGTAATCCCTTAGCGTCCAGGAATGGGTTTAACACGAGAAGTGAGCTTCCCTTTTCGAGAGGTCGCTTTTCAAGCAACTTTGATTTCTCTTTGCTGAAATAGCGAGTTTGTGTATACAAAATTAGACTGACCTTGGCATGTTGCAAGTCGGAATATGTTAGTTGTATGTCAGGATCGTTTGATATCCTTTTCACCTTTTGTTTAAGTTTATGGATGAATTTGTGCATATAAGCGACTACCCTTAGTGCTCGAGGAAATGATGAAAATCTTTGGAGAATATCATCCTCTTCTGGAGTGATATGAAAATTTTCTATTTTCCGACTTTCCGGAGGTATGATATTCCGAGCAGGAGACTTTGGCCAGAATTCTTGTGATTCTGTTAGCCATGTGGGACCGTTCCACCAGAGTGTAGTGCTGGTGAGGTGAAGTGGTTTGCAACCTCTTGTCCCCAGATCCGCTGGGTTATCTGCACTTGCAACATGTTGCCATTTTGCTGAGCCAACTAAGTCTAAGATTTGTGATATGCGATTCGATACATATGTCTTCCAAGTATAGGGTGGTTTTTCCAACCATGCTAGAACTATTTCTGAGTCTGACCAGAGATACATTTTGTGATCGTTTAATTTTAGATGGGTTTGAACTATTGAAATTAATTTTGCTAACAGAAGAGCACCATTTAGTTCAAGCCGTGGCAGGCTTAGTGTCTTCAAAGGTGCAACTTTGGCTTTGGCTACCAAAAGATGTGAAGTTATTTTGCTATCATACTGAGTGCGTATGTAGACTGTTGCACAATAAGCCTTTTCAGAGGCGTCACAGAAACCGTGTAATTCTGCGTTAATGTTAGGGGTGAAATTTACCCATCGAGGGATTCGAATTTCTGATATAGTATGTAGGTTGTTAGCAAATTGAACCCATTGTGTTAAACATGCAGGTTTTACCTGTTCATCCCATTCAGTGCCATCTTGCCACAATTCTTGAATGAGGATTTTAGCTTGAATCATTATTGGCGAAAGCCATCCTGCGGGGTCGAAAAGTTTTGCCACCGAGGAAAGAATTTGACGTTTTGTAATGGCGGACATAGCAGATATTGACTCAATTGTATATGAGAATTGATCTGTTATCGCATTCCATTGAATACCTAGAGTTTTGGTTGTACTAGCTTTTTCAAATTTAAGGAAATTTGTATCTAATAAATCTTCCTTTTTTATGTTTTTTATTATTTCGGGATGATTTGATGTTATTTTCTTTAGGGGAAAACCTGCTGAATTTAGTGCTTTGATCACTTGAGATAATGATTCGCACGCTATTGGTATACTGTGGCTACCTGATAAAATGTCATCCACATATGTTTGAGTTTGCAACACAGAAGATGCTAAAGGCAAATTTGTTGCATTTGTTTTTGCAACTTCATGTAATGTCCTAATGGCTAAATAGGGTGCGCAGTTGATGCCAAAGGTAACTGTTTTAAGTTTGTAGTCGCTAATTGGACTATTAATTGAATTGCGGAAGACTATGCGTTGGAAATCTTGGTCATCTTCATGCACCAGAATTTGCCTATACATTTTCTCAACATCCCCGTTAAAAACGTATTTAAACATGCGCCAATTTAGTATTAGCAACATGAGATCAGGTTGTAATGTTGGCCCTGTGTATAATACATCATTGAGTGATTTGCCTGAGCTCGTACACTTTGAGGCATTGAACACCACTCGTACTTTCGTTGTGATTTTATCTGGTCTTATTACCCCATGATGTGGAAGGTAAAAAGATAAATATCTACCTTTGGATATTTTTTCATATGGTACAGTTTCTTCCATATGATTATTCCTCCATCACATTATCATATGCTGATTTTAGCTCATTTTTTTTCGTCAGGCTTTTTTCCATGCTTAGGAATTGCTGGACTGCTGAGATTCTAGAGTGGCCTAGAGCTATAGTTTCTGGAAAGGTGGATTTGAATGGCAGTCGCACAACATAACGACCATGTTCGTTTCTTGTTGTTGTGGACTGGTAATAGGCTTCGCATGCCTGGTCTTCTTCTGAAAGTTTGGTAATCTGGGGTATTTCTTCTACTTCCTAGAATTTTTTAAGTTCATTGTTTAAATATTAATTTGTGATATCTTCCACTTGTGTTGTGAAAGAATTTATTTTTTCCGTGACTTGGCCACTTACAATCCACCCAAAGATTGTATTTTAAGCTAACAATTTATTGGAGATTTTCTCTATACCTTCAAGAATTATTTGAGGTATTAAGTCATTGCCTAATAATATGTCGATATGTGATGGGGTATGACAGTTGGGATCTGCTAACTTGAGATGTGAGCATTTTTCCCAGTGTATTTTATTTACTTCATAGCTTGAAAGCAAATTTCTAAGTTGCGGTAGAACGATGGCTTGTGCATCTATTCGTACATCCGCATTTGGAGAAACTATGGTGATTGGGCATATTTTATTAGAATTTTGAATAATTCTTCCGCCCATTCCCGAAATTTTAAAATTGGAATGTTTTATTGGCAATTTTAGCCGATTTTGAACCTTTGATGATATAAAGGATCTTTGAGAGCCTTGATCAATTAACGCTCTTAGTTTGAATAAATCACCTTTATGTTCAATGGTGATGACCGCAGTGGGTAAAAGAATTTTGCTTTCATTTTCTGAATGAAGCGCTTGAATTTTTGCTGCTTTAGAGCAACATGGTTGTTCTTCCTTTTCGGAATTTGAGGTTTCGGGATTACTTGATGTAGTTGTAGCGACTAACCTGGCGTTTGGTTTTTTGAAATGGATTTTTCTTCACATTTTGAAAATTGGTAACATGAAGCATTGAGTGATGTCTTCGGTGACAGTATACACAATTGAATTTGCTTTCACAGTCTTTTGTCATATGAGAATTCGACAGACAGTTTATGCAAAGTTTGTGTTAACGGACCAGATTGTTTTTATCTGAAACGGATAATTTTTTGAATCTCTCGCAAGATCTTAATTTATGACCTCCCTTACAGATTGTTAACACTTTCTAACTTTATATTTAAAACTGATTCCGTGATGTCAGTAATAGGGGAAGACTGAAAACGTGTGCAATATCTTATAAAGCTATCACTTTCAGTGATAAATTTCGATATTATATGATCTTTTGATCTCTTTTGCTTTGTACCGTGTTGGAGCGTGTAGCTTCTGCAGGTGTGCTTTGTTTATCGTCGTCAGCCATTTTTGGAATGGTAAGAAACTGACCTGATTTAGATTCTTTTGAATCTGTGCTCATTTAGAATAAATAAGAATTTAAAATTAAAATTTGATGAGATATTTCTGATAAATACCGAAAACCGAAAACTCTTTTAAGTAATTAAGAGTTGTTATTCCCGTAAATTTACTCAAATACGCGTTAATCGTTTTTGTTAACCGCACTATTGTATTTAAATAGTTGCGATTTTATATTTATTTTTATATATTTTATATTACGGATTTATCCGTGTGTCCTTGTATATAAGTACTCGTACAGACGGTATACGAGGTCAATAACCTTTGTACATATATGTGCCCGCTATGTGCGTATTGACGTGAATATGATGTGCTAAATTGGTTGGTATTTAATCCCGCTTGTTTTTGTAATACAAAGAACAAGGAGATATTGTTAAATAATATTTGCCTATACGGGCTTAGAGTACGTACTATATAAGTATGTACTAATATATTTGTCGTTAATAAGATTTTATTATAAATTTTTTTTTTTTTTTTTTTTTTTTTAATTTTAGTTTTGTTACAATTTTATGTTTCGGATATACCCCCTAAATCAGGGTATGTAGCGTATGCTAAAAGAATAACGAATATATGTATACAGTATGTATATCATATATATGTATATGTACTTATGTTTGCGCGATTAGAATATAGCGAAAAAAGAAAATGAACAAAGTGCAGGTCATTAGCCTCTGCACTTGCGGATTAGCAAGTATGTGCTTCAATATATTAATGTTAATATATATTAATATTAATATTAATTTGTTTGTATGTGTTTGTAAGTACAAATTTATGTTTGTTGCATTTATGTATTTTAAGTATGCTTTGGGTAAGTGCATATGTAAATATGTATGTTTGTATTTAGAACTGCCTTAGAAGGCAGTAAATGATTTCCTTTGGTATTTATAAAAATATATGGATGACATATTTTCTCAACTGTATTTTGTTTCCGTTTAGAAATTGATCAAACGGATTATATACATAGGTTTTATATTTGATAAAACCGTATGATATCATACATATTTACATATGTGCATAAAAAATGGAAACGACTTACTTTGTCTCGCCTCAAGGGAGTTTTGGGAGAATATAGTACATATATGTATGTATTTATATAATTTTGGGAATATTATCCGCTTTCGGTTTCCGCCTGCGTTTAGTGTTCTCCTATTTCCTCCTGTGTTTAATGTTCCTTTCCTAATTACCTCCTTTGTTTAGTGTTCTCTTGCTCCTGTTTCCTCCTTTGTAGAGTATGTATGCATGTAGGTATGGGTTCGTTGTTATGTTGTTTTTTTTTTTATTATATCGCGCCCGATTTAAGTTAAAATTTTGCTTTTTTTTTTGTTTTTTTGTTTTTTTTTTTAGACCGCGCCCGATTTGTTTTATAATTATTAGTATTTTTATAGTTAGAGCGCGCCCGATTTATGGTTTTTATGAATTTTTAATATTTATATTTATTATTATAATTTTTTTTTTTTCGCACCGTATTCTTAAAATGTTAGTTTATTTATAATTAATTTATATATATAATATAATTTTATTTATTTATGGTTTTTCAAAAACTTATTAATATTCAATTTTTATTATATTTGTTTTGTGGTGGCCTAGACGCAGCAATTTATGTTTGTAAATTTTTATTTTTTCATTATTTTGTAATTATATATGTATACGTATGTTTTTTGCACAGCACTTTATTTATATATTTTTTTTTTTGTTTTTTCATATATATGCACTTTTGTACCACAGTACTTGTACATGTGTATATGCATGAAGTATATTTTATTTTCACTGTCTTGCTGTATCCAAAACTGGTTTTTGGCACATATGTTTGCTTTGTTGTTTGCTTTTTTTATTTAGTTTTGTCACTTATTGTTACCTTTTCGGTTTTTATTACCGCACTTTCACACACGTTACGATTTTTAGTAACTTTTGGTTTTTCGAAATCTTAATTTGTTTTTTTTTTTTTTTTTTTGACTTTATTTAGCCACAGTGCCTTTCTTTATGGCTCGAAGGACCATGTATAAAAAACTCACCTTATAGGCCACTCACACTTTCCTTTAAAGAAAACCCAAACTGCACAAATTCCACAAATCGTTATAAACCTTTTATTTGAAAACTCACTTTAAAGTTGTTATAAAATTAGTTTTAAACAGTGGTTTAAATGTTTAAATATATGTATATATCTTATATACATATATATATAACATATGTATATAATGATGAAAATGTTTAACAATATCACTTTAATAAGAAATTAAAACTTTAAATATATAAGCGCGGGTAACGGAAGGGAACCGGGATACTGCGAAGCTGCGAAAAGCGATGCTGCTTGGTCGACGTCGTATCAACGAAAAGTGCGCGAGCTGCTTTCTCAATTCCTTTTGTTCTAATTAGATTGCAGTAAGTCATCGCGTTTGGGTGCATGTGCGTGTATGTGTGTTAATGGGTGGTGTTCTCTCGCATGATGAGGTGAATAGTCGATTCGGTGTGATAAATTGATGCAGATGTGATGCGACGTCGCTACTCATTTAGCCACCAATTGTACTAATGTTTTATTTGCAATCCGTAGACACCTATCTTCAATTATTATCAAGGCTTCGTTGTACATTTCCAAAGTTATTAACAAATCAGGATTTCTTGCATGATGACGCATACGAATTAAAATATCTTCTGCAATATTATGTTTATATTTGTTCCATAATTCAAGTGGATTTGATGGCATATATGTTGATAATATAACGGCAAACAGCATTCGTATTTGTTGAGGATGAGCCCAAATAGATGCATCATGAATTGTTGAATCGCAATGAGCGTCATCCTTCAACAAATGCAAAAGTTAGCATGCTTCACGGTATGTTTCACACAAATGACCGTTGACTGTTCTCAATTCTTGAAATGATTTTGGGCCATTCACGTTAACTAATAACAATCTCAAATAAAAACACTCAACATTGTTTGGATGTACTGTATATATTCTGCCAATTGCATCTGTTTGGAAAATGCCAGGATGCGCATGAACTGCTGTTCCTTGTTTACGTCTTTGAAATTTTTTCGGAGACACATTCCATGTGTAATACTGAGGCACTTCAGAATATAACAAAGTTATCGCAAATGTATCAGTTTCGCATAATTTAAAAATAGCTGTTAACGTAGTTGCTGGTGGTTGCGCTGCTATTTCCAATAAATTTGCTACATTAAAATAAACACGTTGGTCATTCTCAAGATGTACAGCCACGTGAACAACCGCAGGATATCTTTCGTGCATTGGAAACGACATAATCCTCCAGACAGCTTCATTGCTACTAAAATAAACTCATTTGATACTGAGTAATTTCATCATATCTATTCTCATCAGCAACACCGAAAATAGCCATATCGCTCCCTTTATTTACATACTTGCAAATATATTTAATGGATTTGACAGAATTACAATATTCCACATTTATATGAGCGTTGAATATTTTCGATAATAATGGACAATACGGAACCACCCAACGATTATCAACTTCATTTGTCTCACATATTTTAGAGCCATTGCAAATAATTTTCTGCGTGTATTTGTTGTTGTGCCGGTGCACCAAGAGGAAGTATATGCCGTTCTTGCACCGTGCAAGGGTTTTGCAAGAGCAAGAGAATGCCCCTAATGAGTTATTTGATCACAAATTTCTCAGCTTATTATTTTCATATCGAAGTGTACGGATAATTTTTCTGGCGAGTGTACATAATAATAAAAATGCATGGGTAAAGAGAAGTAATAAAGTTACAGATCAGTTAACATTAAAAACTCACGCACACACATGTATTAAATTGTACAGTTAAAAACAGCCCCATGTAGTGTGCAATACATACAAACATATAAACATGCACATATATTAAGTTATTGAAGATAGTTTCCTAAATAGTATAAAGCAATGGAAACATCAAAATAAGATTAGAATGAAAAAATTCTCCCTCGATATAAAACTTTTCATTTCCCCCCACATGTGGAAAGGAATGACAAATTCCTATTTTGAGGTCAACGTTTGATGATTCAAATCAAACAACCTTTGTTTTTATATTTTTCTGCAAATTCTTCGAAATTATTTTCACCGGTAATATTGAAATTGTTTATTTTTAAAACATTAGTGCTTTCTTTTTTTGGAGTGTATTTTTTTTATTTTATTGTCGGTATTATCTTCGACTGGCGTCCTAGGATTTTCTTGTCCCAAGTAGTTTAAATTTTGTATTTTTATATTATTGTTTGGTTTTTCATCATTTTTTGTTTTGTTTTATTTTGCCGAATTTCTGGTTGGCCTTTTTAGGATTTTTTTTTGTTCCAAAATTAATTTTTTTAATATAATATTGCAGGTAAATTTTCGGCTGGCGTCTTAGGACTATTTTGTCCCAAGGAGTTTATTAAAATTAAATCATTGAGAAAATGTATTTTCTCTATTTTATTATTTCCATAAATTAGTTTCCGATTTAAAATATATATTGTGGCTCCGAATTTATTTAAGAAATTAATTCCAAATATATTATTATTATATTATATTATCAATTTCATAAAAACGTTCTTGTGCGCCCAGTAGATTAATGTTATGAAAATATTTTATGATGGTCGAACCATTAATGGTTCTTACCTCTTCTTAATTACTAAAGTGTTTTTGTTATTATAAATATACTAACCAGTTTATAACCCCCGTATCTATTAAAATTCGAATGATTTGCCCGGTTTTCATATCTGTTTTTATAATATACTAGCTGACCCGGCGAACTTTGTACCTTTGTAGTCAATGAATGTGGTGTTATCGATTTGATCCGGAGTTACTTTATGTACCAGCCAAATTAGTATATGTGCGTGCGCCAATCCCCTTTTCTGCCATTCAATGGAGTACATATGGCAACGCACCTCCCCAAATACATATAATTTCTCAATTAAATCCATAATTGCTTTACATTTTTGCCGAAAAACACGCGCAGTAATGTCATGACGATCGGTTGTCGACTGTCCTGCAAATAAATTGTTTTTGATGTCATCCCACTGCGGATTACATGTAAATTTAATGAACAGATCCGGTCGACCGTATTTTCTTACATAACACATTGCGTCTTGTGCATATTCGTTCATATTCCGTGGGCTACCAATATACGAAGATGGCAATATAGTTAAACGTCCGATGTCATTAATATTAGCATCATTCGCTATCGCATCTTGCAAATGAATATATTGTTCAGACCTTAATTTTGCTTGGTTGAAACGAATAAAATTAAGACGTTCTGTTTCTATTTTGACGTACATATCAACGATGTACTGATGATATAGTTTACGACATCTCAAGATATAGTTTTGTTCTTGTGGACGAACCATCAATCGATAAAAATTCATGGCACTAACTTTTTTTATATTTTTTTATGACTTAAGAATTTTCTACAAATGATGAAATGTCAACACACTGAAAATATTATTTACCTGTTCGTGGCTCAATCATTGGTATATTTATATTATAGCCATCGTCACCTTTCCAATGCAATATTGGGTATTGTAATGCGTCATAACTACGATGAAGTTCCAAAACACGTTGCAATTGGTAATTTCTACGATGAAGTATAATATCACGCGATTTAAACTGATCACCACGAATTACAATTACAACCTCATCAATTGTCGATGCATTGAATCGCCTTTCATGCTCTCCAAAAGGTGTTCTATCAGCCCTTATTACGATTTTGTGATGATCAGAGGGCATACGATCGAGAGCAATTTTGAACAATTGAACTAATGCTTTATGCTGATGGAAAAACCTTTGTAGCACACAAATAATTTCTCATCTTGTATTCAAAGCAATTGCAGAACGTTGATCCAATTCACGATTTTCATCACCAATAAAATAAATTTGCAAAAATTGATAATCAGCGTCGGGGTATGGCAATAACGAACCAGCGTGATGATAAATTTGCCCTGAATCTGCAACATGTATGCAATTTTAGGTATATGTTGCATAATAATTTTTAAAACTATAGAATACTTTTATGATTCAGATTGATTGGGACAATCCTGTTTAAGTATTTACCTTAAACGTCGGCATAAAATTATCTCTAATAATGTTAGTAGCACCAAAAGAAGTCATTTGAAATACCGAATTGTATTGTTGAATATGACTCAAAAAGAGCTTCGAATTTTCAGAAGTCCCAAAAATTAATGAGGACAATGGTTCGGGTGGAGTTTCTAATGGTGGTAATCTCACTTTGCCATTAGCACAACACATGCCGGGCGTTTCACCTGGAAATTTAGCCGCATCACAATGTGGACATATTGCGTCTATTATTCCAATATATCCGTACATACTGTAATTAATCTGACTGTTATAATTAAAAGCAGCACGCATAATTTCAGGTACAACAGATCTATTTCGTGCATTACGTTCACGCTGCGATGCATTAGCTTGTGCTCGTTCATCTGGAGTCTGTGATCGCCTTTGTAATGCCGTAGCATTTGCATGACGCGTCCGCCGATCTATATTTCCTCGTGTGGGTCGTGGCATTTTTTTTTCAATTAAAAAGTAATAAATTAAATTTAAAAAAAAGCCTACTTTAATAGTGGTACACCATATGTTTTTTCAAATCAGGAAATACATACATTCGTGTAATTCACTTCAACAGTTCAAAACTTACCGTGTTTTGCTCGGAAATTCGCTTTGCGCTATATTTATTTTTTTCACAAATTCACACAAACTTCAATAATTATTAAAAAAAAATATAATAACTAATGTCATATATTCTCCTAATTTGAATTTTCTTAATGCTAAGAGTCAAAGCTCTATATACCCACAAAAAACAAAATATTCATATATTTCTCTATGCAAAATAAATGCACCGTAATATAGTTCGATGTCTTTTCAAAGCCTACTTTGGTTGTCGATCTGTCTGCTACATACATACCTACATGTTGATATAAATATAATGCAAGAAAGTTTGTAGGTGGGAATAATAAGTATGCTAGTTAAGACGAAAGTTCATAAATTTTGAGAGCGAAAGAGCGTAGCTAAGTAGGTAACAAATCGTTTAGTAAATGATTAAACTATTATTGATGTATGTATGTTAATATGAAAACGTATAATCCGCTGGCTAAGTGGGATGAATCTGACCAAACAAATGGGTTTTTGGTGTGTTTTTAAAAATAATTTCACCATACATTGAGCGCTTTTCAGCTTTCCAAGTAGGTACGAGTTAAATAAAAAAAATGTAACATATGTGTGGTGAAATTTTTGAAACATTTTGGCCCATATCTCGAGACTCTAGTCACGAAGCGGCATCAAAAATACTCTAAACTATAGAAATCATCAACAGCTTCCATTTGCTACCCATATTGTACAAACACATCCTAGGGTTACCCGGGTCCACGTTTTGGCCTATTTCTCGAGACTCTGATATCCGATTCTTAAAATTTCAAAACATAAACCATCTATCAAGCCCTAAAATTGGGTTTGGATAGGTGAGCCCGTTCTTGAGTTATAAAGTCACAACGAAAAATGGCATTCATTTTTATATATATGTATAGATAGATGTATCAATAAAATAAATCAATAACATGACAAGCAAACGGAAGCTCGATAACTAAATTAATTACTTGGATAGGTTAAATTCTGAAGTGAAGTGGTTGTGTTTTTGGTGCCGTCCTGGGCTGATTAGTCAGCTGTTCTCCTTTTTGTTTTCTCCTCTTCTTATTCTCTTTGGTTTTGGCATTGCCAACTACCGAAAATATAAGCAATGTTGTAGGGACAGTGACTGAACACACCTTTCGTTAGGAGCTCCCAACTATTTTATTTTTAGAACTCTAAAATCATGAGAACTTCTCCTAATGGAAAAGTGAGTTATCCACCGCTGCTGGATCAACCAAAAAATGCGAAGATGCCAACAATATAATTAGAGGTGGCAAACTCTCCGAGGAAATGAAAATTAACGAAACTGTCCAAAATTTTAACCAGTTGGGTAGTAAAATAAAAGGACTGGAGAATATGATGGCTGGCCAAAGGCACATAAACCAGGCAATGCGCGACTTAGTTAGCAGCATAGTAGCGTAGATAAAGACGGAAACCTACCCAAAAGGATTATGGTAGGGAAAGCGTCTAAGGTTTCCCCAAAGGGTAAGGATGAAATTACCACGAAGAGGTTGCGGGAGACAATAGGCTTTTTACCTCCCACTAAAAAGCCAAAAAATGTAAATAAAGCAGAGCAGCCTACCTACAGCGAGACATTGAAGTTGATCCAAACCAATACAGCGGTTATACCCACTAAATCCGAAACATGGGTAGAAGTTGTCAAGAAGCGAAAACCAGTCGAAAAGAAAATTAGATCGAGGCCAGATACCATCATACTCACGGAAAAGAATGGTGCATCATACGCGGATATTCTCCGGAAAATAAAAGGTGATACCGGGTTAGAAGAATTGAGCTCAAGTGTATATAAGGAAAACGTTGAAAGAAGACCTGCTATTAGAGCTGAAAAACCAAGCGGATAAGAGAGCCGAAGCGTTCCAAAGTGCCTTAGAGGAAGTGGTCGGTGAAATGGCTGTGATACAGCCCAAAACCCACAATGTCACGATCATATGCAAGGATTTAGATGAGATAACAACTCCGGAAGAGATTTGCGAGGCATTGAAAAATGAGTGCGGAATAGAAAACCTAGGGAAAATAAATATTAAGAGCATGCGAAAAACCCGAAGCGGTACCCAAATAGCTACTATATGCCTGTATAAGGTAGGCAAGATAAAGATTGGGTGGTCCATCTGTCGCGTGTCGGTCGGTGTTTCCATCTGGGGCACATGGCGCACAAATGCTGTAACCCTGTGGACAGGTCGTCCCTGTGTACGCGTTGTGGAGCCGGTGGACATGTAGCGAAGTCATGCACTAACGATCCTAGCTGCATGCTTTGTAAAGGAGCACACTCAGTCTTGAGTACTACTTGCCCCAAGTACTTGGAGATGGCGAAATCTTTAGGGAAATGAAGATTTTGCAATTAAATCTAAATCACTGTGCTGCAGCACAAGATCTGCTTGAACAGACAGCATTTGAAGAAAACATTGATGTCGTTTTATTAAGCGAACAATACTCCCAGCGTTTGGAAAGCACTTGGACCACAGACAAATCCGGAAAAGCTGCAATATGGTCATGTAAAGGACAGCCATTTACATCTCGCTCCAGATATGATAACTTTTTCACATGGACAAATATACGTGGCATATACTTCGTTAGCTGCTATGCTCCTCCCAGCGCCTCTATTAAAGATTTTGAAGAATTCCTCCTGGAACTTGCTCTAGAAACCAGAGGCAAAGCACCAATTATAATCGCAGGCGACGCACAAACCACCGCGGGCGTCTACTACTTGAATTCCTCGGCCAAACGAATCTTACGATCCTGAATAGCGGAACGCAAAATACATTTCAAAAAGGAAACAAAGGCTCCATAATCGATCTCATGTTCGCCAACGACGCCCTTAGTAGGCACATTAAGTGGACGGTGTCGGACATATTTACAAATAGTGACCACATGGCTATTATTGCCGAAGTCTGCAGTAGGAACACACATGCCAAAAACGAACTTGGAAACAAAAAGACTTTGATGCCGAACTTTTTGAGATGGTCTGGAGTTCAGAAAATATACAAGGCGAAGACGCCATGCACTTGGTATCCACAGTGCGAAAAAAATTGTCCATGGCTTGCGACGCAACCATGCGTAGGACAGCAAACCACAACCACCGAAGGCCAGTGTATTGGTGGAATGAAGAAATAGCTGGGCTCAGAAAACTCTGCAACTCAGCTAGACGCCGCCTAATCAGAGTGAAGAAAATGAAAGCAGTCTTAGGAATACATTTAAAAGTCAAAAGAAGCTTCTGAAGTCAGCCATTGGTCGCAGTAAAAAGAAGTGTTTTGAAAACTCTGTGAGGAAGCAAACGAAGACCCATGGGGAACAGCATATAAAATATGTATGTCAAAATTCAAAAATAAGGCACAACAACCCAAAAGTGCATTCTTCATGAGAAATGTCGTCGAAACTTTGTTTCCAAAACACGACAGTATTTCTTATGCTAAGCCTCGATCCGAAGTCATAGAGCCACCACTGCTAGTTAGTGAAGAAGAAATATTGGCCATAGCCGGAAAAATTAAAAGCAGCAAAGCGCCTGGATTAGATGGCATTCCAAACAGAGCCCTAAAGGAAGCCATGATACTGAAACCTAAATTAATCGTAAAAATGTACAATGCGTGCTTAAAAGAAAGAATATTTCCCGACCCATGGAAAGTCCAGCGATTGGTTCTACTTCCTAAACCAAAAAAGCCTCCGGAGGAACCATCTTCGTATCGACCTCTGTGTGTGCTTGACACTATTGGCAAAGTATATGAAAGCATAGTTAGAAACCGCTTGGAGATAGCAATCCAGAAAGCCGGCGGATTATCAGAAAGACAATACGGCTTTATGAAAAAGAGGTCCACCATTGACGCACTATACGATGTCGTTGACACCGTGAAATGCGCAGTAAGCGATGGAAAGGCGGAACAAAAAAATACTGTGCGCTGGTCACCCTGGATGTGAAGAATGCCTTTAACTCAGCAAAGTGGGCAAACATAATCAAAGCTCTATATGAAATACGTGCCCCTCAATATCTTATGGAAATTGTCATGAGTTATTTTAAAAACAGGCGACTACTATACGATACAGATGAAGGCACTAAGAGCTACTCAATTTCGAGTAGAGTACCGCAAGGCTCGGTACTAGGCCCCCATCTATTCAACGTAATGAATGATGGGGTGCTAAGGAGACACCAACCGAAAGCTATTAAATTAGTTGCATACGCAGACGACCTTATTGTGGTAACAGTGGCTAAACACCTTGACGACCTCCGGAGCAAATGCAATGAGTGCATAAACGGTCTGCGCCAATGGTTCTCAACAATGAGTTTAGAACTGGCTGAGCAAAAGATAGAAGTCTTGCTCATAAGTACAAGAAAAGTGGAAGAAAGAATATGTCTCCCCATTGGAGAGTGCGAGATTCATTCACAGCCTCCCCTAAAATATCTGGGAGTAATAGTAGACTCAAGGCTCAAATTTAAGGATCACATAGAATACACTACAAGTAAAGCGAATAAAAGCCTGAATGCCTTATCTAGAATGATGGTTGCGTGCGTTCCAACCGGCGTTTATTACTCGCAAAGGCAATGAGATCAGTTATGTTATATGCAGCTCCAATATGGATCTAGGCGCTAGGCATTAAAGCATATGCCAGACAAATAAACATAGTGCATAGGCTGTCGGCACTATGAGTTATCAGTGCTTTCCGAACAATTTCAAGTGATGCTGCTGAAGTAATAGCCAGTATGATGCCCATTGACATCAAGGGTGACGAATACGAAAGAGTATACAATTTACCAGAGCCATCTATAGGAGCCAAAAGAGAAGAGAGAATGAAAAGCTTAACGATATGGCAGCAGCGGTGGCAAATCTCACTCAAAGGACGGACATCCATTCTTGGATCGATAGACGACACGGGGACCTGGATTTCCACCTAACCCAAATACTAAGTGGGCATGGGTACATTAGAAGCTACCTGCACAGATTCCAGCACGACATTAGTTCGAATTGTCCGACGTGTTCAGAGTTCTTCGAAGACTCTGAGCATGTATACTTTTATTGCCCTCGCTTTTTAAGTGCAAGCGAAAAAATTAAAACTACACTCGGTGGTAGTTTTACGGTTGAAAATTTGACGACACTTATGTGCAAGTCCACTGAGAACTGGAAAGCTGTCAGCGAAGCGGCAGCTTCAGTCATGGCAAAACTTAGATATATAGAGCAGAATAGGCGTCAGTCAGTCCGTGCTATAGAGGAGACTTAAATGTCTTATAAGACACTTCCACGAAGTAATACCTAATTAGGTGGTCACGTGGGAGAGTCTGGAGTTGGGAGTAGGTTAGGTTTAGCGGACTAAAGTTCCGCACTTCGGCTTTTGATGCTTCCCCCTACTTAAAAAAAAAAAAACAAAAAACCCAGTTGTCGTTCCTATTTTCCCGAACGAAACTCCTCCACTTATCCTCCTTAATTTTGACTATATTTTCCTTATACTCCCTATTCGCACAACTAAATTCTTACCTAAGCTGGGACAACCTATCAGAATTGAACTGTTGGGCGCGTTGAAACTTTCGCCTCAATCGCCTGACAGTCCTCCTCTTCAAGGTTAGCTCACGCGTCCACCCTTTAATTTTTCTAACCCTACAGCTCTCATATCTACCAAAAACCCTATCGTTAACCCCGCAAACTACCTCACAGAGACGAGCAATTTGATCGTCCACCCCCAACTCCTCAAAAACTATAAGAGGTATTTCCAACACCGCATCCCTAACCGAGAGTCCATATTGGTTCCAGTCAGTACCACTGGTACGCCATCGCCGCAATGGACTCTCATAAGGCGGGGGACGGGATCGAGGAGTAACCATAATTTGAATCAAATTATGATCACTCGATACCCATCCTCCCTTTACCACCCACCTAACATTAAAGGCCCTACTTGCTGCCTCATTCATAAACGTCATGCCAATATCACTCACACTCCTAGGCCCACCGAAAGTATACCACTCACTGGGTTCATTCACAACGCTTCTCACTTAATGCCTCACCTCGAATGTGGCCTCGATATCCAGAATGCCGAGATACCTTACTGAACCACATCGAGGACGAGGCATTCGCATCCAACCCCAAGCTAAATGGACTACCACCTACAAGAAGTAGAAGCATATCCATGTGTACCAGGTAGGACTCTAGAGGCTCGCTAAATTTGCAGTACAATCTAGCCACAACCATTCTGTGGAACACCCCCTCTATAACAATTCAAATACCCAGCTGTGAAGAATCCAAAACTTCACAATCATAGCTTGCATTATTCACAACTACTACAGCATTAACCCCAAGGTCGAAAAGAGCCTGAAACCTCCAGGAAGACCCCTAACCACACCATTAGTGGCGTAGGGCTCCTGAAGTAAAGCAATACTACACCCACAGCAACAGTAAATCGGGCAGACAGTTGACATCATAAGATGTTCAGCTGGTCTATAATTGCGGCTATGTGATGCATTGACACCCTTCGCAGCCTCCTTCTCAAAGTGCTTGGCACCAAAAACCAACTCACCTCACTCCCCATTAAGTCTTTTTGCAGCCACAACATGGCTGGCTGAGGCATCCCCACCTTAGGAACTTACCTACCAAGTAGGCTGATCCGCCGGCAAACAAAAACCACTAACGCAGTACCACGAGTACAGGCAAAAACCCGGAACAGCTGCTCGCCAGGCTCGTGTGACTGAACACACAGAAAAAGCTATCAAGCACGCAAGAATGCTCGGTAGCAGTCGTCAACCGAGCGGTCAACTAAGGCGAAGAAACGCGAGAGCACACCGCACAACCCAAGTAAAAGCCCAGAAGAGCCACTCAACGCTGGTGCCGGACGGAACTTTGTCCACGTACCACCCCCGAGTCGACCGATGTGGAAAATGCACCAAGTACACTGTGGGTTTAAAAGCTGACCACTACGACCAAACTGCAACTTGTTAGCTAGCACTTCCCGCACAGGGAAAGGCACCGGCACCTATTTAGCAAAAACTGCCCAAGTACCCCGCGCAAGGGCAACTGAACGTTACGGTACAGCACTGAAACTGTGTGAGAGCTCAGCACCTACAACCGTATGGCGGTCCATCCAACCGCAAAAACTACCTGTTCTACCCGCCTAACGAAATCAAAAACCAAAAAAAAACAACTTGCTACAAAAAAACACATAACACAAAAAATCCCCTACTCAAGTAAAAACACTTGCCTCAAAATTTTGTGCAAGCTCACACACCCAAACGAAACTACCTTGACGAGAACAAAAACCTACTCAAGCAAATGTGAAAAACTGTGTATGAACAAACGACTGTTCACACACACAAACAAGTTTTCATTTGTTTTTTCACAATGCCTACGACTCGAAAACAGAAGAAGTTATTAAAAATTAATTCTGAAATGACTGAAAAACAAAAATTATGCTACCACGGCCTATGCTATTTGAAAATGAATAACACCTAGCTCAAAATAACCACAAACAAACGTACTTACCTGTAATTCCCAGCACGAAATTCTGTCACTAAAAAATTTTCAATTATTTTCGAATTATTTTCACAGAACAATTCGAGTACGCGTGTTCACTCTATGAATCTCAACAATAGAATGAGTAGATAGGGACCAGAGATTTGCAATTGGTACCACCAAAATTAGTGCACTTAAGCCATGAACCATAAAAATTGGTGCAAATGAGTACTCGTAATAGTATAACTTGACTAAGACTCATTCGCACCAAAAGAAAAAAAACCTCAAAGTATTTCAACACATATGAGTAACAACAATTTATGACTCTCTCAATAGTAAACAAATTATTTGACTTTACTCACATTTTTGATAGAAAGAATGAAAATAATTTGAATAATTTAAAGAATAAAAGTGTAAATTTCGTATCGTGCGCGGAGAAACTGTTTCGTTATTGTCTGTTTTTGTAAGTGTTTTAGTATTAATGGTTTTTTGTAAAGGTAAATATACTGATATTTATATATTACTAGTAAACCCGACGAACTCCGTTTCGCCACCAGATGGCTTCGTTTTATGTAACATTTTGTTACTGACGTTCTTACACTATGGAGTCTACCGAAGACTTAGTGGGGAAAATTGCTATGGGTATTTATAAGCTCAGCAAAAAACGGAAGGACAGAAGTGCTATTTGGGAGTTTGCAGAAATAGTTAAAGATGACGGAATTACTTTACTTGACATGGTATGTTGTCGTAATTTTAAAAAAGTGTATAAATGCCATGGCATGCAGAGTTCCAATCTCAAGAGATATAAATGTTTTACCTCACATATAGCTGAACTGCCCAGACAGAAAGTAAGTGAAGAGGATAAAAAAGAAATGTGGTGTCGTCGGACACCAAGTAGGAATGAAGTTCCTTCGGCTAATGTAGAATCGATACAATTTGCAAAGAAAAATTAATTTTATGTATGTAGGTTGTCTTGATATTTCTCTCAAATTTTGCTGATTAGTTATTATTTAAGTACAGATAAGTTTTAAGAAAATTTAGGATTTTAAGAAATAATGAATTACGTAAAATAAAAAATAATTCAAATTATAACTAAAATAACAAAAAATATGTCTCCTTATTTTTGTTTGACACCATAAAATTACATAGAAATAGAGAGAGAAGGATTGAAAGAACGAAAGAAAGAGGGAAATAGGGAAAAGTATTATCCACTATTCGTTGAGGTATACGACTGTCGAACCTGATATTTTAAGGAAAACGAATTGAAATAATATGGCAACACAATGACAAATTCAAAGCTCTAAAGCTTATTTACAAAACCGCAACGTAAACTTTTTCAATGGTGAAGAAATGTGCAGGGGAGCGGACACTTAGTTAGAGCCCGCCTAAAAGTATGATTATCGAGTTATGTGGTTATGTGATTAAGTAAGCAACTACAAAATGCGGTATGACAAAATAACCAACTTTGACCAACCTAAGCCTTTGTTTACAGATTATGTGGTTGTTTGCTTATTTCCAGTGTTAGAAAGACGTTAGAATTTTACTAATGGCAGCACAAAAAATAAATACAACTAAGCGAATGGCATTTCCATTTAGATTTTTTTTTCTAATTGGAAAATCTGCTATTAACTTCTGTTTTTTGTTTACAATCAACAAATTAAAACCGAAAAAAAAAGCATCACAAAGCATCAAAAAATAGGAGATGAGCGAATTGGCATTTGCTGACGCGCAGTATTTGTAAAAATCTCCATCGTCAAAGCAACACAGAAAATTTTCTCGCCAATAAATAGATTTCGGAACATGGAATTCATCTCCCCGTCTACTACAGATGATTAAAGTTATATCCTCTAGCAGTTCTTCTAATACTTCATCCGATGCATTGTGATACTGTTCAGGGCGCAAGATGTCTGTAAATTCTATACAAAGAATTTTATGAACGCTTAAAATTCGGATTATTTAATAAGCACACACCTTCAATAAAGTCCATTTCCTGAATAGCAGAACTTATTTCAAATTCGATTATTTTGCTTTTTAAACTTTGTTTAGGCATTTTATAAGTAGGAATTTCATTGAACTAAAATTCTAAACAATGAACAGCTGTTTATGTAAAAATAAGCAAATAACCATACATAGCATGTTCACGGAGCATAGAGGTTATTTTTATTTTATTAATCACATAACCCGATAACCATCTTACCGTTAACAGCCTAACTTTTTTCTTACGCCAAAAAATATGCAAAAATTCAACTCCCCATAAACGTACTTAGTGCAAGCACAACCAGAGAACTTAAAACATAGAGAAGGTGCAGGTTCGACAGCGAACATTTGATAAATTTGCGACACGGAATCTCACCACACAAATACAGAATTCACGCTGTGAAATGTTAACATTTTTAACAGTTCTCCACATATTCAACAAAGAATATGAAGAGAAATAAATATATGTATTTACGGCATATGATGAGATGGCATATATGCTCAAGCAGAGAATATTGAAGAAAAATAAGTTCTTTGATATTCCACTTTTAACAGCGAAAAATGTGTACAAAACACACGTCTCACACAGAGAACGTAAAGACATTTTTTATTGTGTTCTCTGTCTCATATGCCCAAAAATATGAAGACATAAATATATGTATGTATGCAGGCTCCTTATGATACTCCCAACCACAGCATTGTGATATTTTCATGGTTCAATTTAAGCTTTGAACCAGGCAATCGCAATGTATGCAAATATGTATGCTTTTGCGTTTTGCCGTCGGCATTTCCATATTGGCAAGTAAAAATAATTATGAGTATCAACGCATGCATAGTAATATTTTGGACTTGCATATTTAATAATTTTATTTGATTTTTACATAGTATACTCTAATATACTAATAAATATTTTGTATTATGTTTCTTACTAATAGAAGTTTAATTTACCACAAAAATATATACATAAATATATCGTCTATCATATTAATCTTATTATCTGCCCATATGATTGCATGTATACGCATGTGCGCATTCAGAAATTCAAATCATGATTTTATCACTTATCAATACACATATTACATGTGCGCGCATTGAGCTGTATGTTCATACATTCATATATACTTATATGTACATACATATATTTGCATACATTGCCGAACAAATAATGCACAAACATACATATGCGTACACATGTGAATATGTCACCAACAAAAAATTAAAACATTGTTCTACATAAACAACAATTGCCTAAATAGCATAACCATGGCAAGCCAATATGGCAGCCGAATTGGCGAAGCTCAAATGTAGTAAATTTTACAACAAATACGATTTCATTCTTAAACGCAGGCGCAAATTCCACAAGCGACCTCGCTTCATTCATAAAAACAGATGCCGTAACATCTCCAAGAGCATGCCTTTGCCAACAAGCGTCTTTTCGCGACGATGGCAAAAGCTAAAAATCATAAATTGAACAACTTTCTGATGATTCTCACAGAAAGAAGTGACAAAAGTGGCAACATAGCCGTTGTCGATTTACAATATTTGTCTAAAATATTTTTCCGTGGGGAATCTTCTAAAGATACTGCCAGGGTGAGACTGGTAGCATGCACGATTCATATTGTTCGCTAGAGTACACCTCTTTCGGGACCACGCCCAGACAGTGTTAAATCACTATGTTGGACTTGCGAAACAGTATGCCTACGTACTAAACCCTTAACTCCGGCTGCTGTAGCTTGTATTCGGACCTGCGGGACCGCCGTTAAGCACTACTTCGCAGGACCAAGCTGGGCGATAACTGCCTCTTCAATACCTACCTCCAGGGTTATTCATGTGGTCTTATGCTTCTGCGCTGCCTTTCTTTTATTCTGAGTTCTTGGAGCGCTATTGCAGTCCACTCTTTCATTTTAACCCACACCAGTTGTGATCGCAGCATGTGACTAACTATGTTGTCGGGCGTCATCCTTTCATTTGTTAAGTTTTCTATGGTCTCTCTCTCCACTGCAAACCTCGTGCAGAAGAAAAAGATGTGCTCTGCGTTTTCTGCGGCATTTCCACAGAACGAACAGTGTGTTTCGTCATCATGGCCAAATCTGTGCAGGTATTCCCTGAAACAGCCATGGCCCGATAAGAACTGCGTTAAGTAGAAATCTGTCTCCCCGTGTTGTCTGTCAATCCAGGCCGGCACATTCTTAATAAGCCTGTATGTCCATCTTCCTTTGTCTGCCGCGTCCCATTGCTTTTGCCACTCCTCGAGACTTGTCTTCCTCTCCTTTTTGCGCTCGTCAGCCGTTAGGCGCCTATTCATGGCTTTTGTTTTACAGTAGACTCTACTTAACTCAGAGGCCATTATATCCGGTGGCATAAGACCAGATATGATAGCGCTCGCCTCGTGCGACACCGTTCTAAACGCACAGGCAACTCTAAGGGCGCATAGCCTGGACACAGATTTGGCCATATTGACACAGGTTTTTTGACGAAGGGCTGTCCCCCTTATCGGAGCTGCATACATAAGCATTGATTGGCTAACTTTAGCCAGCAAAGCTCTCCTCCTTTGACTTGGGCCACCAATGTTTGCCATAATTCTCGAAAGGACCGCAGTCACTTTAGCCGCCTTTCCACAGGCCTTTTCAATGTGCGCCTTGAAATTGAGCCTCGTATCGATCATAACGCCAAGGTACCTCAGTGAATTTTGCGTTACAACGTTAAATCCATCAATGTTCAGTGTGACTGTTTCTAGCCTTTTTCTGCTCGTGATGAGCACTGCCTCTGTTTTTTCTCCTGCCAGCTGAAGCTTAGTACTCGTAAGCCAGTCTTTGATTTTCGACACGGTCTCATTGCATATGTTTTGTATCTGGAAGAGCTCTTTAGCAACGATCGTTACGGCAATGTCGTCCGCATAGCCAATTATCTGTGCTTCTTTTGGCAGCGGTAATCGTAACACCCCGTCGTACAGCACATTCCATAATAGTGGGCCTAGTACGGAGCCTTGTGGTACTCCACCTGTCACCATGTAGGTTTTTGGACCTGTATCGGTATCATACAGCAGTAGTCTGTCAGACAGATAGCTGCTAATTGTCCTCAGAAGATACCCCGGTGTGTTTCTTGCCTCTAATGCCCTCAGTATATGTGGCCAGGATGCAGAGTTGAAAGCGTTCTTCACGTCAAGCGTGACCACAGCGCAGTATTTTTTATCTCCATGCATCCATCTGGTGCCCTCTATGGCCTTGGCAGCAATGTCCGTCACTTTTCCAACTGCGTCCAGAGTGGACCGATGTCTTCTGAATCCAAATTGGTTTTCAGATAAACCTGGAGACTCTTCTTCTAGGTGACGTTCTAGACGTGTGCAAATCAGTCTTTCCAGTATTTTGGCCATCGTGTCGATCATGCAGAGTGGGCGATACGCACTCGGCTCTCCCGCTGGTTTGTTTGGCTTCTGAAGAAGAACCAACCGCTGTTTTTTCCAAATTTTTGGGAAAACTCCTTCTTTTAGGCATCGTGAGTAGAGTTCGGCGAAGGCCCTCTTGCAATGGTTGATTGCAATTTTCAGTACCTTGTTCGGGATGCCATCAAGTCCTGGTGCCTTTGAGTTGCCAAATCTCTCCGCCACATCCATTACCTCCTTCTCGTCGACAATTGGAGATTCCATCACGGTTGGTACTGTTCTACTCGATTGGGGTTCTTGCGTTGGGAAAAGCGTTTTCACCACCTTTTCTAGGAGGGTCGGACATGTTGGTGCTTGACTTTTACCCCCTCTGA
Organism: Bactrocera neohumeralis; assembly: GCF_024586455.1. Classification (NCBI taxonomy): domain Eukaryota; kingdom Metazoa; phylum Arthropoda; class Insecta; order Diptera; family Tephritidae; genus Bactrocera; species Bactrocera neohumeralis. The sequence goes on along the minus strand of NW_026089662.1, from coordinate 7,560 downwards.
TTTTCTCCATCACTATTTTGTACGCGTCACCCCACGGATTCTCGTCCACCTTTTCACATAGTTCTTTAAAACTTGAGGACTTACTTCTTTTAATGGCTTTCTTGAGTTCCTTGCGTTTTTTTTTTTAAAGTTTCTCGCAGTCTTGCATGGTGTGGCGTACTTTGGCTTCTTTGGCATAGGCGTCTCGCTTTATGGCATTCGCTTCTTAGTGTGCTGATTTCCTCGTTCCACCAGTATGCGGGCCTTTGGGTTATGTTGTGCTTTTTTCTACCCATAGCAGCATCACAGGCTTTACTTATGTGCTTCACTAGTTTTTCAGCCTGTCGGTCTACACTGATCGCATCATCTAAGTTCCCATCCAACATTAGTTTGAAAATTTCTTCATCTAGCGTTTCAAGTTTCCATCCTTTTTTCTGCAATTTTTTAACGCTGGATCGGATTTGTGATTGCTTGCGGATTTCCAGCATGATGGCCAGGTGATCGCTATGTGTGTAAAAGTCGCACACTTTCCATGTTGCTGATCGTACTAGCGTGCTGCTGGCGAAAGTAATATCTATTACCGATCCGCGTCCATTCTTTTCAAAAGTATTTCTATCACCGGTATTGAGTAGCACTGCGTCTAACATAGAAAACGCTTTGAGTAGAGCATTACCCCGCCTGTTTGTGTAGCTACTACCCCATTCAATTGCCCATGCGTTAAAATCGCCTGCTATCACGTTTGGTGTAGTAGTGAGGGCGTCTCGGACAAGTTCGTCAAGAATTCTTTCGTAATCTCCCAGCAGCACACTCGGAGGGATATAGCAGCTGTAAAAATAAATGCCACCTATTTTCGCTCGCGTATAGTAAGATCTGCCTACGAGCGGCTTATCTTGGAAGGCGTTGCCCCCACAGGCCCATATGGCAGCTTTGTTTTCCTTGTCGGAGATCCATGTGGCAGCGTTTATATTTTTGTACTGCTCACACACTATCGCCACCTCTACCTTTTCCTCAAAGATTGTTTGCTTCAGTAGATCTTGAGCAGCTTCACAATGATTTAGATTAATTTGGACTACTTTCATTTTATCTTTTTGCACGCCGCTTGATATAGAGGACACTTCCAACTTCCTATCCGGTGACCTGTCTCCTTTTTCCCACTGCTTTTGCATGCTGCACACGACGGGCTTTTATCACATTCCTTTGCGAAATGCCCCTTTTCACCACACTTAGCACAGCATTTGCTTCGATCATCCTCGCTCGTGCATGCCCTCGCCAGATGGCCATATTCCAGACACCTGAAACACTTTCTGAGGTTCGGCTTTTCCCTTATTCTGCATACCGTCCATCCAATCTTGATCTTATGGGCGTCAAGCAGCCGTTTTGAGTCCGCTGCGGGAAGGCTGATGACTGCCGTTTGCGTGCCCGCGTACGCCTGTCTCATGGTTTTGATCGCTTTTTCGTCAAAGGAATTTAGCTCTTTGATTTGTGATCGTATTGCCACCGCTATGTCTTCTTTAGTGGTTATTTCGTCCAAGTCTCGGATCTCCACTGATACTTCGTGGGTTAGGGCTCTTATTTGAGCTTGGTCGCCCAAAACCTTGCATATCTCCTTTTCGTATGCTCCTGTGTTCATCTGGGCCTTCTTCATTTCTAGAAGTATTTCGCCTTTTGCCGTCTTCCGGATCCTCGAGACGTTTTCTCCAAGTTCTTTCAGAGCATCATCCTTTTTCACGGCTCTAAGCATATCGCTGTACGACATGTTACCATTGCGGGCAATGATAATTGCATCGGGCCTCGGACGTGGAGCAGAAACCGTCTTCTTATTCTTGTTTTGTGTTTTTTTGGTTTCACCTGTGTCCATTCATTTCCCTGTTCCTCTGCCTTCGGAATGTTTCCTTCATTCCTCTTCCACGCAGTGGTCCTCTTTTGGACTTCCTCTTGACTGGCTTTCTTTTTTGGCGGGGTCTTTCGCGTCTGCAGCTCGTCCTCACGGGGCCTTTTTGGAGTTGAATCCACTCCTGTGTGCCTCAAAGGAACATTTCGCCTGGTAGCTTTAATTTTGTTATACTCGCTTTGGGCGCGTTCATGGAGCTTTGTGACAGAAGTTAGCAGATCCCGGATCTGATTGTTGATCGATCGCTGAGGCAGTTTCATTGCTTCCGTTAGCCTCTTGATCATATCCCCCAATTCAGCCATAATGTCCCCTTCTGGTTGCGCTGGTTCCGCTCGAAGCGTGCTGTCTTGCAGCGCTGGTGGCGACGATCTCGCTCTTTCAGGCCTTTCCACGGTGAGCCCCTGTTTCGGTGATCGCATCAATCTTGGTGCGCGTCTAAAGGGATCAGCTCCGACGCAAAAACTACTCGGCGTTCTCCTGGATTGTTCCGCTTCTGGTGTGTTACTGACAGGGCTTTGAGTGCCGTAGCTCATCAAGCAGTCTTGAACACCGCTGCTTTTGTTTTTGTTTTCTTTGTTTAAAAAATTCTCCATTCGTTTGTTTTTTACAGCGCATCGTGTGTAGGGGGGCGGGCCGAAATAGACAGGAACGGGTGTACCCTCGGAAAACCATGCTCCTACCCCAGTTCCCTGAGGCCTGTCCTTCGCTTTACCAGTCCCGGAAAACACGGACGGACCGGCGCTCGCCCGGGGCAACGCAGGCTACTACCCCTGCGCCCAATGCACACTCCCTGACCAGGGACCGAAGTGGCTGTTTACTGATACACCACGCAGCTGACACCTCGGCAGAGCAGGCTCACATCACCTTTTCCATCCTACCAGCGGAAGACATCGCTGTCAGGATAACCAAGGACTCCCAGTGCGCCGCGCTGTGTACCGGTCAAGTTGTAATATCAGCCGCACCTAACATGGTGAACAGACGCTGACCAGGAAGCCGCCCATTATGGGTCCGTCGCGCCTGGATTTGATTTTTGTCATCATGTCCAAACATGATGAGGGGACACATATTTCTGTGTGGCGGTGTCGATTCGCCACAGTCACAGGAGCTTCAGCGGATCTGCTAGCTTTTGTGCCGCATCCTTCACTCCTGCCGCTCCTCGTCGGGGATTGCTTATTCGTTTTGACTTATTTCGCAACTAACCTGCTACTACAGGCCGTTCGGCTATCCGCGACCTGCCGACCCCCCCCGGTAGCTTAGAGCTTAGCTAGAGCGCCCAAAGTTTGTGTGCGTCCGTTTGTACGCGCCGGAGGACTCGCCTTCAGTGCCGACCGGATCAGTAGCACCGACCACCCAAGCGGTCAATTAAAGCGCTATCGCAATGGTACAGCCCACACCCCCAGCCAATTGACTAGAACAGGTTACTCTATTGGCCGCCGGACGGACCGATGTCCCCGTAACGGTCCTGAGTCAACCGATGTGGCCCTGCACCGAATTGATCCGTGGGCTTAAAAACTCGATACTACGACCGCTGGTCGGCCCAAGAAAACGCAGTCCCCAGTACTGGTTCAAACACCAAAAACGCAAGTTTCGGCCATGGTTGACCGTGACAATGGAGATGAGAAAGAAGCGAGCGACACTGGTGACTATGAATGTATGTACATATGTATGTATATGGCTCGCATTTGACAAACAAATGTGCCAAAGAAATAATATATGGCCATTGTGCAAGTTGACCGTGACAATGGAGATGAGAAAGAAGGTCGTGCGACATTATGTGTACTTGTTACTATGAATGTACCCATATATATGGCCTACGCATTTGCTTTCGTAAACATACAGACAAATGTGCCAAAGAAATAATATATGTATGTACATATGCACATATGCATGTGTCATAGAAATTCTATTGGAACAAATGTGGAAATGATAACGAAATAATGCGAATATGCAAATTTCATCAAGGTCATTAATTTTTTCTATATATTTTTCTACAAAGCAATTCTCTTCATTCATTCTCGTATGAATTCATATATTTCTGCCATTGCACATGCTCAATTCTGCTAAATAGCAGCGAGCATGGTGAAATTCCGTGTTGCAGTTTTATAAGCTCTGTTAACCGTCCAATCGAACATCATACAGAATTCAATTTGCACCTTCTCTATGTTTTATGATTTCTGCTTGAACCGCCAGTAATAAAGTTTATTGCAATGTTAAAAATCCAATTCCGAGAAGAGGGTGATGCTGACACAATAGAAAACAAAACACAGGGTTCACTAGCGTTAAATATTTCGTTGAAATGGTGTGCGTCTAGATATATTCTCAAAATTTTTGTCACGTTACCCAGCAGTAGCAGCTATACAAACTCCAAAATATTGAAATAACTAATGTGGAAAACTTACGCATACACACCGTGCCACCGATAATACGTTTACGTAAGAAATTGTTGTTAAAATTGTCAATTGGATCTTAAGAAACTCATAGAAACTTTATTAGAATCGCCGGTAGCGCTGTTGTGTAATTAACAGGTGATTCAGTGATTGCCCGCTGCAGTTTGTGCAGTATCAAATACAAAAAGGATCAACACTAATAAGAAATCGCTATAACTGTTCTTATTGGATATTAGGCTGACCTTCTCTTTCCGATCCGACAAATGGAGAAACTTATGAAATCTGATAGGTTATTTCCAGTGTCAGAAATACTTTTGGAATATCGGAAGCATGGAAACAGTAAATATTTAACAAAATATTTTATATTTATAATTCTCTTTACAGGTACTAAATGGAGCAACCGATTCATAGTTGTACTCAATGTATTCCCTTTGGCTAAAAATAGAAAAATGTATTATCACGTAAATATACATATGTATGTATGTATGTACATATATCAATTTAACTACCCGTTTACAAGTTTATTGCAATAAAAACTGTATTCGATGACTACTGTAATGCTTGTAATTGATACTGAACTCAATTGAAGCCATCAGAAGCGACCAATAAAAGCTGGTCGCAATAAAAAAGTTTTATGTTGCTGTATTACGGTATTGCAAATTTCGAAATAACTGTAAGCTTAAGATTTCGTTGAGTACTCGTGGAGTTTAGTCTCTTTGTGCTCGTCTATTATCATGACTCACTCAGGTTTAAAGCAAACGCACGCAAATATATGTAATAATGCACATTTATTTCATTTGGTAAAAACACATAATTTAAAAATGTATAATTTTTGGAAAAATTCGAAGTGTCAAATTAAGAACATTTGGAACAACATTTACGTGTATATTTCTGAAGTTATTTTTTCTTCATTTCTTCTTCATACATCACATTTTATATAGAAACCCAGATTAGAGCATCAGGGATGACAACTAGTTTATAACTATGATGATGTTTCTTCAAATATATAGTATACATATGTATATCAGTTTATTTCTAAATATTTCTACTTACGACATTTTTCATGAAATCTAGGATGAAACACACTATTTCTTTAATATTATATCTATGCGTGTGCTTGTAGGCATGCGCGTACAGGTAGTAATTGTATACTTGCCAACTACTATCCGAAATCAGCTGCCACATAGCTGTTACAACAAAAATAAACACACAAAAGCTAAAAAGTAACAAAACTAGAGGCTTGCATACTTACATAAATACATACCTACTTATACTTATATGTACATATGTATATAGGTATGTATACATGCATACGCCAGGGCAAAAGTACAAAAACTGGGCCATCTTTCCGCCAAATTGCCAACATCAATTGCACTTTATTTGTTGGTATTGTGTTCACACACACATAATATCTTTTGTGCTCTCTGGTCAATGTTGCACATGGGTATAATGTTATATATAATAATAGATATGTTATTCAATAATATCGACCTTAAAGAGTGTCGGAATGCACACGCATACATTGTACTGCGAAATAATTCTGTTACTTAATGTTTGTTTGCTAGAAAAACCAATGTTTAACCAATTCGATTTCATATTTGCAGTATGATATGTCCGTTGCTCCAAAATATGATAACCTTGCGTCATTACGCAGATCTTTCATAGTGCGATTCAGAGCTTCTAATGCGCGTTTATGCGACATTGTGCATTCGTTCAAGGTAATGATTTTGCTTGCTATTAAAACTTTGGCCATTGCTGAATGTTTCGCTATGTTACATGTTGGTTCTTCAACCGCTTGCAGGTTTAATGGCAATTTTAATGCAGAATGAGCGGTTCGGCAACCTTCCAACATCGTTGCCGCTATTCCAGAAGAAGCAACTGCTACAGCAATTTCTGATCTTGCACGAACTGCAGCCAAAATCAATGATATGAGGAATGCCTTTCCAGTTCCATCAGGCGCATCAAGAAAATCATGACGACATTGTGCATCTCTTCATTCATATCAAGATGGGGATTCTCTGAATGCAAATTGAGCTCCTGACATGCAACACGAAATGTTGGCAGCACTACACCATTGACAGTTCGAAGTGATTCAAATGATGTCGGGCCACGAACATTCACCAGCAATAGTCGTAAGTAAAAGCAAACATCATTTTTCGGATGAACTGTATAAATACGGCCAAGAGCTTCAGTAGAACGCACATCCGGATGACCAGGAACTACATTACCTTGCTTTCGACGTTGAAATTTCTTCGATGAAGCATTCCAAGTGTAATAACGCGGCATCTCAGAGTAAAGTAACGCACGTGCAAACGGATCACTTTGGCAAATCGAGAAGAAACTGGTCAATGTTGTCGCTGTTGGGTTTTGAGCACGATGAGCAGCATTTGCTGGGGTAAAATAAACGCGTTGACCGTTCTCCAGATGCACTGCCAAATGTGTAACACTTGGATAGCGTTCATGAATGGGAAATGAGAATATACGCCAAATCGCCTCATCGCAGCATACGTATCGACTATTTTGATAGCGCGTGATTTCATCATTGGGGTCAGGAGCTTGAAGACCAAAGCCGCCAAGTCACTGCCCTTCGTGACATATTTGCAGATGTACTTGATGGACTTCACTGAATTGCAATACTCCACGTTACAATGCGCCCTGAATGTTTTGGAAAGAAGTGGCGAATACGGAACAACCCCAGAGTTGTCGACCACGAAATCATTTCCTTTCACTTTGACTGTGATTGTTCTACCGCCATCATCAGAAGATCGACGTCGATACAGTGGATAACAGTCTTTGCCAGTGATGGTATCAACAGTCAAATTTTGTGGAAAACGCTTGGAACATTTGCCGTCGACCATGCACGGTGATTGTGGGTTAATGGCGCCACACGGTCCATTAATCATGTTTGTAATTACGACATCATGCAGGTCTGGATCGGTTTCGGGATCAGGAATCTCGGCAAATATGATGTCATCAATTTGGTCTGGCTGTAGTCTTTCGACTAACCAAATGAGAATGTGCGCATGCGGTAAGCCTCTTTTTTCCATTCAATGGAATACATCCAAAATCGAGAATCCCCAAAGACACGATGCCTAACAATATAGTGCTTGAGCGACCGGATTTTTTGCCTGAATACACGTGCGGTGATATCGTGCCGATCACTTGATGTTTGGCCAGGAAGCAGCAGTTGAAAAATTTCTATCCACTTAGGATTGTACGCGAAGGTGATGAACAGGTCCGAACGGCCGTAATGACGTACACATGTCATTGCATCTTGCGTATATTCATGCATATGACGTGGAC
>NW_026089661.1:0-81373 GCF_024586455.1 Bactrocera neohumeralis | reverse complement strand
GGTTTTTAAAAACCGGGCCCCGGGGGGGGTTTTGGGGGGGAAACCCCCCCCCCCAAAATTGCCCCTTTTTTTAAAAAAAAGGGGGGTTTCCCGGGGGAAAAACCCCCCAAAAGGGCCCCAATTTTTCCCCCCGGGGGGGGGGGGAAAAAAAAAGGGGGGGGGGGGGGGGGTTTTTTGGGGGGGGTTTCCGGGCCCCTTTTGGGGTTAACCCCAAAATTGGGGAAAAACCCCCCAAAAAAGGGCCCCCCCTTTTTAAAAAAAAAACCCCCTTTAAGGGGGAAAAATTCCCCCCGGGTTTTCCCCCCCAAAAGGGAAAAAACCCCCCGGGGCCCCCAAAACCCCCCCCCGGGGGGGGGGCCCCCCCCCGGGGTTTCCCCCCCTTTTTTTTGGGAAAAAACCCCCTTTTTTGGGGAAAATTCCCCCCTTTTTTTTTTTTTTTTCCCCCCAATTTTAACCCTTAAAAAGGGGGGGGTTTTTTGGGTTTTTTTGTTTTAAAAATTTTTTTAAAAAAAAAAAATTAAATTTGGGGGCCCCCCCGGGAAGTTTTTGGGGGGGGGGCCCCGGCCAAAAAGGGGGGTTCTTTTTTTTTTAAAAAAAAATTCCCCCCCCCCGGGGGGGGGGAAAACCCCCTTAAACCCCCCCCCTTTTTAAAATTAAAAAGGGGGCCCCCTTTTTAAAATTTTTCCCCCGGGTGGGTGGGGGGGCCCCCCCCCGGGGGGTTTTTCCCAAAAGGGGGGGAAGGGGGCCCAAAAACCCCCCCCGGGGTTTTTTTTTTTTTGGGGGGGGGGGCCCCCCCAAATTTGGGGGTTTTTTTCCCCGGGGGGGTTTTTTTGGGGGGGAAATTTTTTCCCCCTTTTGGGGGGGGGTTTTTGGGGGGGGTTTAAAAGGGGGGTTTTTCCCCCCCCAAACCCCCCCCGGGGTTTTGGGGCCCGGGGTTTTAAGGGGGCCCCCCCTTTAACCCAAAATTTAAAACTTGCGGGGGGGGTTTTTTTTTAAAAATTTTTGGGGGGGGGGGGGGTTTTTTTCCCTTTTTTTTTTTTAAAAAAACCCCCCCCCCGGGCCAGGTTTTCCCCGGGGGAATTTTTACCTGGGGGGGGGGTTTTCCCAGGGGGGAACCCCCTTTTTTTTTAAAAAAAAAATTTTTCCTTTTTTTTGGGGGGGGCCCCCCTTTTTTTCCCCCGGGGGAAAAAAACCCCCCCCTTTTTTTTTTTCCCCCTTTTTCCCCGGGGGGGGTTTTTAAACGGGGGGGGGGGGGGTTTTAAAAATTTTAAAATTTTAAAAATTTCCCCCCTTTTTTAAGGGTTCCCGGGATGGCATTTTTTTGGGGGGGGGGGCCCCCGGGGGGGGGTTGTTTTTGGGGCCGGGGGGGGGTTTTGGGGGGAAAAATTTTTTTGACCCCTTTGGGGTTAATTTTTGGGGTTCCCTTTTTTTTTTTTAAAAAAAGGGGAACCCGGGGGGGGGTTTTTTGGGGGGGGGTTTTGGGGGGGAAAAGGGTTCCCCTTTTTTTTTAAAAAGGGGGGGGGGGTTTTTCCCCCCAAAAAAAAAGGGGGGGGGTTTGGGGAAAAAGGGCCCCCGGGGGGGGTTTTCGGGGGGAAGGGGGAAAAACCCCCCCCCTTTTAAAACCCCCCCGGGGGGGGCCCCCCCCGGGTTTCCCCCTTTTTTTTTTGGGGGGGCCCCTCCCCGGGGGGGCCCTTTTCCCCCAAATTGGGGGGGGTTTTTTCCCCGGGGCCCCAAACCCCCGGGGGGGGAAAAAGGGGGGGGGGTTTAAACCCCCCCCTTTTTTGGGGGGCCCGGGGGGGCCCCCCCCCGGGGTTTCCCCTATTTTTCCCCCGGGGGGGGGAAAAACCCCCGGGTATGGGGGATCGCCGCATGAACTTCTGACACACTCGACGACCCACCGTGGAGACGGCCCAACTCATCTTCCCGAATTTGTTACTGCACCCTTCTCCAAGAACAGAGGCCACTATGGGCCTAACATCGTGACTCACAGCGAGGGACCCACCTCCTTCACCACTCTATTAACTACTCTTGTGAGGAAGCTTGAACTCTGTCTCCACAGGCTTCGTCATCGGTGATCGCATCTGTTACTGCAGGAGGCGGAGGCACGCCGACGGAAGCCGGCATTGACCTGCTGCGTCGAGGGGAAGGAAACTCCCCTGCATCCACCTGAAGAAGGCATCTAGAATTCGAGCGCCTGAGGCAGCTTCCACCGTTCCTCTGCGGTCTCCCTTTCAAAGTTCTCTGTCTCAAAGACAGCTCATTGAGTTCCCGTAATACGTTATGGCTGCATTACATGGCTGACTGCTCATCCACACCTGGGTCACTTGAGCTCCCCCGCGTTCCCTCTTATTGTTTCAGACACGAGTGACAAGGCCTCTGCAGCGCCTCTCTGCCCACTTCCTTATACCCACCGTACAGACGGAGGGGTAACGCTCCCACAGCCGTTGCCCGCCATGACGACGCAGCCGCTTACGGGTGGTACAGCACTTCGCCTCCTCCTCAATTTCCAGCACGCACCACCTCTCAGCGGAGCGCCACGTTGGCACTCCCGCCACGGTACTTCCTGCTCTGTACTCTACGTTATGCGGCCCAGCACGTAACCATCTTCCGACGGAGGCCACGGTGGTACTCCGCCAGCCTGCTCCTCCGTCGCCGCGCATACAGCGGCGACCCAGCAGCAGCCGCGGCGGGAGACGACGCCCGGCCACGCCTCGCCCGACGTGGAGTCATCCACGACTGCGGAAGCGGCGGATCTTCCGTTTCCAGCGAGGGCCTTCGTCCTCCTCTCGTCCAGGAGGCATCCGCTTCCACTACCCTTTCAGGTCGGATTGACTCGTTGGCGTACACTAGCGTAGACGGTCCACGGACAAAGACTTGAGCAGCTGCTTCCCAAAGGCAACGAACGCGCTGAAAAATTCACGTAGTAGATTCACAATAACGACCACTAGCGGTCGATTATGGCGTGCCGCGGTGGCATTACCCACCAGCGGTCGGATTCAAGGCCACTAATTGCTGCCGGCCGGAGCCAAAGTCCTCGTATCCGAGAGACGACCGATGCGGCGCTGCGTTCGATCAGCACCGTACTAAACGGTAACGTTGCCAGACCGCTGACCCTGTTAGAAGTCGCAATCTTCCAATGCTTGACAGATACTCCTTAGGTAAATCCCGTCCAGACTCCTTCAATCGAACCATTCAACCAGACAGATTGCTCACAGAATCCGACGGCAACCAGTCAGCAATAACAGCACGGAATTACACTGAAACCGCTGCCAACAACGTGGATGACCACGATTGTCCGTATATATACAGTAGTAATTAAATATTTACCGCTATAAACTCCGAATACCGACGATATATTGACAATAAAACGACAAAATTTAATAAAATGTAGTCGCTAAACACTGCGAACACGACTCCGAATACACGCACCGTACACTAAGGAATGTTATGGATTACGCCAGGCAGCAGCCAACAAACGCGCAAATACCCGCACAAAAGAGAATCGCAAATGCAAATACCGAGAAAATACTTTACAATGAGTACGCATAATATCTGCATAGCCAATCCAACGAATGAATACTGTGGACAGTCATATTTCGAAGTTCCGTTTATATTGCAAACTGCATTAACAATACAATAGTTTTCGAAATCCAACGCGGAATAATTTTCCAAATAAAACTTACTTCTGACCGAGTAGGGAATTGAGAGCTAAATCCTCTTCGAAAACTAGGCTAAAGAAGGTTGAGTTCGAAGATGGGTACTATCACCAATTTCAAAATATGCGGAAACTCGAAAACCTATAAATTGTCATAACTAGCTATAAATAAAGATATTAAAGGAATTGGCACAAAGGATCGCAATTGAGATTGACGTAATTTTTTTGGTGAGGTTCTGCCTTTACTAAGTTTTCTGCACTTTCAGAAACTATTTCAGTTGGTACACCCAAATTTGTTATATTTCTCGTTTTCAGGTATTCTTATTAAATAAAAGTTCAAAATGGAAGAAATCGATAATAATTTGCCTAATCTCCCATACAAAGGTTATGCGTTGAAAAATCATTAAAGTGTGCTACTGACTCCAAAAGTCAGGAAAAACACTAAATTTTAAAGAAGTGGCAGAAGGATTGAAAATGTATAAAAATGCCCACTTATGGACTCAAAACCATATCTCAGAAATCTACAGTAAGGGATTTCGATGAAATATAATATTTTTCTAATATTCTGATGCATGTAATGAAAATATGTAGGAAATCGGCTCATGCCAAATTGCCTTTTTCCGCTATTTTGAAATCCACTTGATGCCTTCTCTGTATAATATATACATATGTACATTGGGAACCAATGATGATAGCGGAATAAAACTTTACAAATATGGTATTTGAAAAATATGTAAACGACGGATAATGAAATCTGATTATCACTTTATCATGCGAGGAGAGTAATGTCTGGTGACTCCGGCTTAGCCTTTCCCTATAATTATTTCAAGCTTTTATTAAAGTTGATTGTCATATAGTATGAGAAGTGCTGATGATGATGTAGATTTATTATATATATCTTAAACAGCATCGCATTGGGCATGTGGTTATCATTTACAGTACCTGTCGCAAGAAAAGAACTTTTTAAATATAACTGTTTCTGGTGGCTATCATTGGTGGGTATATGAAATAAAAGTTTGATCTGTTGAGCCATTTCGTAAAAAATTTTAAGACAATTGAGGTCTCATAAATCGATGTTACTGATCAAAGTGACAGTAGCTTTTGGTCATCGGTAAAGAGCAATATTAAATTTTGTTTTAAACTTAGAAATCGTTTGTTGAAACATTTCAAATGATGAAAAAGTATGGGTGATCAGTGCCTAACCCTTAGTAATGTGCATGAGTAATTTAGTTTATTCTTACATGACCGATTCTTGTGACGATTAAGTCGTCGTCTTCAGAAGTCAAAATAAGACAATTGATTTATTTTGCTGATTTCGAGGGTATGCAGCTACTGAGAGTTGTCCCACTTAACGATTAATTCTGTGTTTTATCTGCGTTATGAGCGTCTTCTGTCACGCACAAAATTTCGACATTGCGAGGCAGGCAGGGAACTCATGTTCCGTTGCACGATATCGTGCCGTAATACTGGCCGATTTTTTTGTCACATTTTTGACAAAAAAACCTATATTAACTATTAATCACTCACTTTATCTGACAAATTGCGATTTTTACTTATTAAGAAAAAATTTTCATTTGCCCATTTTTTTTTATCATCATTTCAGCAATTTGTGCAGCATTTCAAGAGAACAAAAATGACCTTAAACACAATTTGAAATGCTAATTGACGCTAAACTTCTGTAGCTCGAAGCACAGAAACTACTTTAAATAAAAAAATATACTTTTGAAAAAATATTAATTTGTTGTTTTTTTAATAGTCCTGTTTTGCGACAGCATCTTGTAGCTTAATTTTTGAGTTTTCCTATGTCCTTGAAAATTATTAAACATGCACGGGATGCCTAACGAGATATAATATTGAGATGTGTATGCACTTTGGATATTAATTTGGAATAACGTATACTAAAGTCGTGGTAGACTAGGAGTTTTAGATAGCCAGTTTGCTACTAGTAATTGGCTTGTGGTCGCGCTATCGCTTTGCAGTAATTAGTGTCTGTTATTTGCCAAATTGACATTTTTGACGAGACGCTCCCCAAACTTTAGCTTCTGCTACATGGGATTTTGTTTCTTTTACGAATATTTTTTTCTCTGAATTTTCTCGTTTGTAGGAATAAAAAGTCATATTCTTGTACAGAATTGAATGTTTTACAAAAATCTGAACAATTTTCGATTATACTCAATTTTTTGAATTTGCAGCTTGCAAATTTCTAACCGAGTTTTATGAAATTTCTGAAAATCATTTTTTTTCACTTGCTCTAGATAAAATTGCAGATCAACAAAAAAATTTATTTTGAAAATAGACAATTGAATTTACAAAAAAATTAATTTGCAAAAATTTTATTTAAAAATTCAATTTTTACAAAAAATTAATTTGCCAAAGTTCGAAAATTCCAGAAATTACCTGAAGTTAACTTTAACCTTGAATAACTTTTGTGCGTCACTACCCACTTTGTAGAGCATTCAATTTGGTATACAAGAATATGACTTTTTATTCTACAAAACGAGAAAAGCTCCAGAGAAACAAAATATTCGTAAAAGTGGTAAAATCCCATGCAATTTCAATGGGAAATGCATCGCGCCTGGGGCAAGGTTTGCCATGAAAAGTAAGCGGCTTTTTATGGTGTCTGGAGAGATGGAAAACTAAAGTTTAAATATGTTGTCAAAAATAATCAATTTGGTAAATAATCGACAATTCTAGCACATACATAAATCGTTGTGTGAAATGGGATATATTTCAAATAGATATTATATTAGACCCTATATCGCAAATACTTCTCAAAGGTGTTAAACAAATATCAACCACCCCTCTAGCGCAAAAGACTATATTCATTTGGATTCTAAATGGACGAGTTACAGAATGCAAACAAATACCTTACTACACAATTAAGAAAATTTCAAAAATCAAAGAAACTTCCCCCCATAACAAAAAAACATATAGAAGATGAGTATTGTGAAAACTTCTCTAAAGCCACAACTACGGGATCAAATAATGGCCGGTACGTTGTACGACTACCACTAGAGCCACAATTGTCCAACACCCCATATATTGGCAGAAAAAACAAAGCCAGAATTCAGTCTCACAATCCCGATATTAAAAAGTCAAATAGTATATGTTACTTTTAGCCCGCAAGATGGCCTTCGCCAATTATGATTCCCGATGCAAGATGGGACGAACAAGTGAAACCGAACTGCAATTTTAAAGATACAAACACCGCGATGGGTAAACTTTTCTCAACATAGCAAGCCCAACCATATAATTTCTGCATATCCATTTCACACAACGTTTATGTATGTGCACACTAGGGTGTCCGTTATTTACCAAATTGATTATTTTTGACGAGACGCCCCCTAAACTTTTAGTTTTCCATCTAAAAAAAAATATCAGACCATAAAAAGCCCTTACTTTTCATAATAAACCTTGCCCCAAACACGATACATTTCCCATTGAAATTACATGGGATTTTACCACTTTTTACGAATATTTTGTTTTCTCTGGAGCTTTCTCGTTTGTAGGAATAAAAAAGTCATATTCTTGTACAGAATTGAATGCTCTACAAAAAAAGTCTGAACAATTTTTCGATATACTCACTCCTTTAAAAGTTATTCAAGGTTAAAGTTAACTTCCGGGTAATTTCTGGAATTTTCGAACTTTCACGGCAAATTGAATTTTTTTTGTAAAATTGAATTTTTAAATAAAATTTTTTGCAAATTGAATTTTTTTTGTAAAATTCAATTGTCTATTCTAAAAAATATAATTTTTTGTTGGTCATAAATCCGGCTCTACTCTGATTCTTATCTAGAACAGAGTGAAAAAAATGATTTTCGAAATTTCATAAAACTCGGTTAAGGGGTTACATGGCTTTACAGGTTTCAAAAAAGAGTGAGTATATCGAAAAATTGTTCAGACTTTTTTTGTAGAGCATTCAATTCTGTACAAGAATATAACTTTTTTATTCCTACAAACGAGAAAGTTCCAGAGAAAAAAAAATATTCGTAAAAAGTGACAAAATCCCATGTAATTTCAACGGGAAATGTATTGTGTTTGGGGCAAGGTTTATTATGAGAAGTAAGGGCTTTTTATGGTCTGATATTTTTTTTTAGATGGAAAACTAAAAGTTTAGGGGGCGTCTCGTCAAAAATAATCAATTTGGTAAATAACGGACACCCTAGTGCACACACAAAGCGATAACGCGACCACAAGCCAATTACTAGTAGCAAAAGCAAAACTGGCCCCTCTAGAAACTCCTAGTCTACCACGACTTGAGATATGCGTTATTCCCAAATTATTATCCAAAGTGCATACACATCTCAATATTATATCTCGTTGGAAAAACCATCCCGTGCATGTTTAATAATTTTCAAGTTTATAGGAAAACTCAAAAATTAAGCTTACAAGGTCTGTCGCAAAAGAAACAGGACTGTTAAAAAAAACAACAAAAAATTAATATTTTTCAAAAGTTATATTTTTTTTTTATTTAAAGTAGTTTCCTTGTGCTTCGATACAGAGTTTAGCCCGGTCAATTAGCATTTCAAATTAGTGTTTAAGGTCATTTTTCGGAATTCTCTTGAGAATATCGGTCGTCGCCTTTTGGATAGCTGAAATGTCCTGAAACCAGTGTCCTTTCATGGGCAAATGAAGTTTTCTTAATAAGTAAAAATCACAGGGTGCCAGATAAAGTGAGTGATTAATGGTTAATATGGAGTTTTTTGTCAAAAAATCAGTGACAAGCGTCGACCGGTGACACGGCGCATTATCGTGCAACAGGCGCCAGGACCCTGCCTCACGGTATTGTGGTCGAGCACGACGAATGCGTGACAGAAGACGCTTCATAACACCAAGGTAAAACACAGAATTAATCGTTTGGCCAAGTGGGACGAACTCTCGGTGTACAATACCCTCGAAATCGTAAAAACAAATCAGCATTGTCTTTATTTTTGACTTCTGAAGACGACCGACTTCTGATCGTCACAGAGGTCCTCACGACCTTCTTGGAATCGCTTAAACCACTCATGCACATTACTAAGGGTTAGGCACTGATCACCATACACTTTTTTCATCATTTGAAATGTTTCAGTAAACGTTTTCCCAAGTTTAAAACAAAATTTAATATTTGCTCTTTGCATTTTACGACCGATGACCAAAAGCTGCTGTCACTTTTTGATCGGTAACATCGATTGTAGTTATCCAATTGTCTTAAAAT
Organism: Bactrocera neohumeralis; assembly: GCF_024586455.1. Lineage (NCBI taxonomy): Eukaryota > Metazoa > Arthropoda > Insecta > Diptera > Tephritidae > Bactrocera > Bactrocera neohumeralis. The sequence goes on along the minus strand of NW_026089661.1, from coordinate 72,521 downwards.
TTTTACGAAATGTCAACAAGAGATCAAACTTTTTATTTCATATACCCACCAATAGGTGGCGCCACCAGAAACAGTTATATTTAAAAAGTTCTTTTTCTTTTGCGACAGACCTTGTAAATGATAACCACATGCCCAATGCGATGCTGTGACGCACCTAGACATATATAGTAAATCTACATCATCATCAGCGCTTCTCATACTATATATTGGAAATCAGCTGTAAAAAGCTTGAAATTAATTATGAACAAGTAAGGAAGGGCTAAGTTCGGGAGTCACCGAACATTTTATACTCTCGCATGATAAAGTGATAATCGAGATTTCATTATCCGTCGTTTACATATTTTTCAAATACCGTATTTGTGTAAAGTTTTATTCCGCTATCATCATTGGTTCCTAATGTATGTATATATTATACAGAGAAGGCATCAGGTGGATTTCAAAATAGCGTTATATTGGAAAAAGGCGTGGTTGTGAACCGATTTCACCCATATTTCGTACATGTCATCAGGGTGTTAAGAAAATATTATATACCGAATTTCATCGAAATCGGTACAGTAGTTTCTGAGATATGGTTTTTGGTCCATAAGTGGGCGGCGCCACGCCCATTTTCAATCCTTCTGCCACTTCTTCCGTAAAATTTAGTGTTTCTGACGTTTTTTGTGAGTCGGTTAACGCACTTTTAGTGATTTTCAACATAACCTTTGTATGGGAGGTGGGCGTGATTATTATCCGATTTCTTCCATTTTTGAACTGTTTATGGAAATGCCTGAAGGAAACGGCTCTGTAGAGTTTGTAGTTGACATAGCTCGCCCATAGTACGTCCAAATATCCCCTCCCGATTGCGATATATACAAAAAATGACAATTAGTAGGGGCGGGGCCTCGCCCATTTTCCAAAAAAACTTACGTTTGACTGTCGACGCGGATAGACGTGCGTGCGCATCGTTGTGTTTTTCAAAGTGTTTTTCTCGGTGATTTTTTGCGATTTTTTTTGCGATTCCCTTTTGTGCGGGTATTTGTTTACGCGTTTTGGTTGGCACCGTTATTGCCTGGCGCGTGTGCATAGCGGTTCGGGTGAATTGTTGGTGCGATTGCGAGTAGTGAGGGTCGGTGACCGCGAGTGGTTTTGTGCAGTTACACATTTTTGTGCAATTTTTGTGTGCCAAATCGTTGTGAGTAGCGGTAAGTAATTTTTATAATTACTACTGTATATACGGACAACGTGGTCATCCACGTTGTTGTTATTGGCGGAAGCTTCGCACGGTTTCAGTGTAGCTCCGTGTTGTTGGCATTCTTGCTGACTGGACTGCCGGCCAGTAGTTCTGTGCTGAGCATCTGGCGGTTAGTTGGCTCAGTGTCAGGAAGATCTGGACAGGATTGCCCAAAGGGGGCGAGCGTCTGTCCTGTGTTGGAGATTGCGGCTCCTGTGAGGACCAACGGTCGTAACAGCGCTACCGTTTAGCCCACGGTGCGATTCGGCTCAGCGCCACATCGGTCGACTCCGGACCGTTACGGGGACTTTGTCCGGCCGGCGGCCAATTGAGTGGCCTTAACCCGACCACTGGTTGGGGTTGTGGGCTGTGCCACCGCGAGCACGCTATAATCGACCGCTTGGGTGGTCGCTGTTACTGAGCGGGCCCTTGCGTGAGTCGCACTTTTCGGCGCGTCCAGACGCGCGCACCTGGAGAGCATCTGCTCCAGAATCTTCTCTGTCCGTGAGCCTTCTACGCTAGTGGTACGCCAGCGGATCAGTTCAACTGAGCGGTAAGTTTGGGGAGCGAGATGCCTAGAGGACGGAAGAGGAGGACGAAGGTCCTCGCTGGAAGCGGAGATTCCGCCGCTTCCACAGTCGTGGATGACTCCACGTCGGGTGGCGAGGGGGAAACGACGGGAGCGGTAAAGTCTCCACCGCGGAGTAAGGCGCGTTTGGGGTCGCCGCGTAAGGAGAACGGAAGCGAGGGAGGGAGCGAGAGCTGTGGCGGGAGTGCCACCGTGGCCTCCGTCGAGAAGGTGGTTACGCGTGCTGGGTCGCCGCGTAACGTAAGGGGTACAGAGGGAGGGAGCGGGAGTTGTGGCGGGAGTGCCAACGTGGCCTCCGCTGAGAAGGTGGTTGCGCGTGCGGGGTCGCCGCGTAACGTAGGGGGTGTTGAGGGAGGGAGCGGGTGTTGTGGTGGGAGTGCCTTAGTGGCCACCACCGTGAAAGCGGCTGCGCGTACGGGGTCGTCGCGTAACGAGGAAGGTAGCGGTAGTGGGAGCGTTGCCCTTCCGTCTAGTACGGTGGGCAAAGGAGTGGGCGTCGCGAAGGAGGGCGCTGCGAAAGTTGTCACTCGTGTCGCGAGTGGCAACAAAGAGGGAACGCGGGCTCTTCCAAGGGGAGCTGTTGTTGTTGGGGGTGGGGCAGTCAGCCATGTGGCGGCTGCAAAGCGTATAACTGGGGAGCTCAATGAGCTGGTCTTTGAGGCCAAGGGCTTTGAGAGGGAGACCGCGAAGGGGCTGTTGGAGCTTGCCTCAAAGTATGAGGCGCTCCTGATGACGGTAATTACCGAAAATGCCCATCTTCGCGGTCAGGTAGATGCCCTTAAGGGAAGTTGCGGGGGCCACCCCTCGACGCCGAGCAGGTCAATGCCGGCTCCGTCGGCACCGATGCCTCCGCCTCCTGCACCTGTGCTGGATGCGATCACACCGGTGACGCCGAAGCCTGTGGAGACCTGGTCGGTCGTGGTGAGGAGTAAGGGGCCTGCAACTTCCTCTAAGGAGGTTATAAAGAAGGTGGTCAAGGAGGTGGGTCCCTCACTTGGTGTGAGGGTCCATGACCTTAGACCGATTAAGGGTGGTGGGGCGGTTATTCGCACTCCCTCTATTCTTGAGAGGGAGAAAGTTGCGAATAACAAGAAATTCGGGGAGGTGGGGTTGGACGTCTCTGTCAACCGGAAGTTGGGTCGTCGGGTTGTGGTCCAGGGGGTTCATACGGCGATCCCCCATGAGAAATTCATGGAGGATCTGCTTGAGCTGAACCTCAAGGACTTCAGCCCGGCAGCCCTGAGGACTGACGTGAGGATGGTCAGTCGCCCCTGGAAGGTGACCGCTGACGGTAGCACCAACGTCGTCCTGGAGGGTACGGACAAGTTGATGTCCGCCCTCTTGGAGAAAGGTGGCTGCTACATAAAGTGGTTTTACTTCCGGGTGCGACCGGACAGCCCCGTCGCTGGCTGCTTCCGGTGTATGGGTTTTGACCATAGAGTGGCTGAGTGTAGGGCCAAAGCAGATGTCTGTCGGAGGTGCGGCCAAGAAGGCCACAAAGCTGCCAGTTGCGTCAATGCTCCTCATTGTCGCAACTGTGAGTTTAAGGGTAGACCAGCTGGGCATCTGATGATGTCAGCTGCCTGCCCTATATATTGTGGCCTTGTTGAGCGCGCCCTCGCCAGACACTGATGGGTGGGATCATCCAGCTTAACTGTCAGGGCTCTTATGCCGTGATGTGTGAGTTGGGGGGTTGTATGGTAGAGGATGGGTGCAGTATTGCTCTACTCCAGGAGCCCTACGCCACCAATGGTGTGGTTCGGGGTCTTCCTGGGGGTTTTAAGGTCTTCACTGACCTTAGAGCTAACGCTGCAATAGTTGTGAATAATCCACGCTACGATTGCGTAGTTGTGGATTCTTCACAACTGGGTATATGTGTAGCTTTAGAAGGGGAGTTCGGTAGGATGATTGTAGCTAGTATTTATTGTAAATATAGCGAGCCCCTAGAGCCCTACCTGGGCTACATGGATAAGCTGCTACTACTTGCGAGTAGCAGTCCATTTATCCTAGGGCTGGATGCGAATGCCTCGTCCTCGATGTGGTTTAGCAAGGTATCCCGGCATTCGTCTGGATACCAAAGCCACAGTCGAGGCGAGGCATTAAGTGAATGGGTGGTGGCTAAAAGCCTCCACATTTTGAATGAGCCGAGTGAATGGTATACGTTTGAAGGGCCTGGGGGCGTAAGTGACATTGACGTGACGCTTATGAACGAGGCAGCAAGTAGGGCTTTTAGTGTTAGCTGGGAGGTTAGGGGGGGTGGGGATTGAGTGATCATAATTTGATTCAAATTATGGTTACCCCTCGATCCCCTCCCTCGCCTTATGAGAGTCCATTGCGGCGATGGCGTACCTCTGGTACTGACTGGAACCAATATGGACTCTCGGTTAGGGAAGCGGTATCTTGTATACCGCTTAGTGAGTTTGAGGAGTTGGGGGTGGACGAGCAAATTGCTCGTCTCTATGAGGTAGTCTGGGGGGTGAATGATAGGGTTTTTCGTAGGTATGACTGTTCTAAGGTTAGTAAAATCAAGTGGTGGACGCGTGAGCTGACCTTGAAGAGGAGGACTGTCAGGCGATTGAGGCGAAAGTTTCAACGCGCCCGACGGTCCAATTCTGATAGGCTGTCCCAGCTTAGGTATGAATTTAGTTGTGCGGATAGGGAATACAAGGAGATGCTGGTGAAAAGCAAAGAGGAAGAGTGGAGGAGCTTTGTGGGAGAGAATAGGAACGACCCCTGGGGTCAGGTCTATAGGATCTGCCGGGGTCGTAGGAGGGAAGATATCACCTCTCTTCGCGTCGGTGACACTCTGTTGTCGTCGTGGAGAGAGTGTGCGGGGGTTCTGTTAGGTGCGTTCTTTCCTAGGTCGGAGGTGCAGGTACCTCAAGCACAAGAGGTGCCTGTCCCTCCATTAGATGATGGGGAGTTGGGGTACGCCTTTGGCCTGGTTAGGTCTAAACGGTCCCCAGGTTTTGATGGTTTGAACGGTGAGATGTGTAAAAGCTTATGGAAGTTCATTCCGGAATACCTGGAGGCCATTTATGATAAGTGCGTCTGGGAGGGATATTTTCCACGCGAGTGGAAAAGTGCTAGGGTTGTTCCTCTCCTGAAGTCCCCTGATAAGGTCAGGAGCGATCCTCGATCTTATCGGGGCATCAGTCTCCTTCCAGTACTTGGAAAAGTGCTGGAAAGGAGTCATGGTGGAACGGCTTCAGGAGCTAACGCGGGGTATGTGGTCGGATAGGCAGTTTGGGTTCAGGAAAGGACGCAGTATAGAGGATGCGTGGTTCTTAGTTCAGAATGTTGTTAGGGAGAATGTCAACAAATATGTCCTTGGCATATTTGTTGACTTCAAGGGGGCGTTTGATTACCTAAGCTGGGATCGAGTGGTGCAACGGCTGGAGGAGCTTGGCTGTCCGGAAATTACTCTTTGGCGGAGTTATTTTTCGGACAGAAAGGCCTCTCTTGTCGGCATGAATGGGAGTGTGGAGATCGGAGTTGTTCGAGGCTGCCCGCAGGGTTCCATCTGTGGTCCATATATTTGGAACCTTATGATGGACACTCTGCTTGGGCAGCTCGAGCCACTCTGTAAATGTTGTGCGTATGCGGACGACCTTCTTCTTATGGTTGAAGGTCGCTCGAGAGCGGAGTTAGAACGGGCGGGAGGAGATCTCTTAGAGATCGTTAATTCTTGCGTTAATTCTTGGGGTTTAGGTGTGGGGGTCGACATATCGATGGACAAAACGGTGGCAATGCTGCTGAAAGGTAGATTGTCATCGGGTCGTCCACCGATTGTCCGTGTGAATGGGGTCAGCATCAGATACGTGACGCAAGTCAAATATCTGGGACTGACCATGAGTGAAAGGATGTGTTTTACTCCACACTTGGCGAAAGTGAAGGAGCGACTGCAGGCAACTGTAGGCAAAATACGACGGATTTTGAGGAGCGATTGGGGTCTCGGACGTCGTGCTGTCCGCACCATATATCGTGGCTTGTTTGTGGCCTGTGCCACTTATGGAGCCCCTGTATGGTGGGAGACAGCCACGACTGTCTGGGGTTCTCAAAAACTCCTCTCAATCCAGCGTTGCATGATGCTTGCATGTTTGCCTGTATGTCGCACCGTCTCAACGGATGCGATGCAGGTTTTGTTAGGTGCACCCCCTCTTGACCTGATTGTCATACAGCGTGCTGTTGCATTCAGGTTAAGAAGGGGCTTGAGTGTGTCATTGCTGCGGAATGACTGGATTTCCGACGATGATGTGGAGAGGGAGGGATATCTAGGGAGCAAGAGGCTCCTAGATGATAGGGTTAGGTGTAGGTGGCAAGAACGTTGGGACAATAGTCCTAACGGCCGAGTGACGTACGAGTACATTCGGGACGTGGGGTTCGTTGTGGATAACCCAGACTTCAGATTCTGTCTGAGTCTGGGTTTCCTTCTTACGAGGCATGGGCCTCTGAATGCATTTTTGCATCAGAGGCACCTTTCGGATACGTCGGGGTGTTTTTGTGGGGCAGTTTTAGAAAACTGGTCGCATTTAATTGCGGAGTGCCCGATGTACTCGGACATTAGGGATCTGGGTGGTATGGGGATTAGCTGGACTGATGGACGATTAGATGTTAGTGGTGTGATCTCCACTAGTCGGAATACCGAACAGCTAGGGTCGTATGCGCGTGAATTATTTAAGCGGCGAAGGCGGTTAGCTGGAAATTAGGGTTTTAGTTTCTGTATGATTGGTGTGTGTAAGGGATGTGTGTATGGGGTCCAACCCCTGGCCACCAGTCCAGAGCCGTATGGAAGCTCAACTGGTAGTAGTTTCGGCTACGAGGTCTGACCGGAGACTTAATTCTGGTACCACGGGGAGCAGGAGCCCTTGGAGTTCGCTCCAACCTGCTCGTGCGGACTGGCCCCTCGGGGAGTATCGTGGTGGTTGTGGTTAAAACCCAAATCGCGGGAAGAACTGACTTTGTCAGTTGAATGTGGAGTTGCATTGCAACCGGGTGCCGGACCCAAAGCACGGCAGAGGTTTTAGATGGGCCTCGAACCCTACCAAGGTGGTTAGTGTGTCCATTCCACACTGCCAATTGGTACTGAAAATGCTTTGCATTCTCAGGGCGCTGATCAACGCATTGATTTGATCCGCTGTGCTTTTGAGCGCCGTGGAGTAAGGCTGTCGTCAGCAGGTGCCCACGTAAAACACACCGGACGCAGAGGTTTTAGATGGGCCTCGAGCCCTACCAAGGTGGTTAGTGTGTCCTTACCGCACTGCCAATTGGTACTGAAAATCCTTACCCAATTTTCAGGGCGCTGATCGACGCATTGTATTGATCCGTTGTGCTTTTGAGCACCGTGGAGTTAAGCTTTTCATAAGCAGGATCCCACGTAAAACACATTGACAGTTGTCCACAGTGACGTGCGAGCCAAGTCTCGAGTGCGACGACTATTTGTTTGAAGACAGGATATTTTTCGTTTTGTCCTCGTTCACTACCAGAGCCATTTGCTTCTGGAGAAAGCAGAACTAACGGCGCGATTCTTGAGGCCAATTTTATCTATACCTTCGGCATCCACCAGCATCTGTACACTCCTATAGAAGATTGTACCTTCTCTATTAAGCTCTGGCGCTCGTATTATTTTCTCCAACAATAGATTAAAGATGTCACACGATAGAGTAATTTGGTACCGAACGGCTCGGAGAGCTCTTTCCCGATCCTGATAAGGCTGTTAGTGTTACCCAACGTGAGCTTACACAGTCGTATTAGCTTAGCGAGGTATCAAGATAAGATGTAGCGGAAAAGAGACAGTTCCATTTCGTGCTACAGAATAAGGCTTTAAAATCGACGAGGAAGTGGTGTGTTGGGAGGAACGTTGAGAATTGGGTTCGCCATCTGTAGGTGTTATACTTTCACTTCCATTGAGCAGACCTTTGAAGTGTTTCCCCCCCTAACTTCAATATGCTCTGAACACCACGACTTTGAGACCTTTAGGAGTATGCTCCGGTCTTGAACCCTTCTGTTCTTTTTTCGAGCAGTACTCCTGTCGGCCAGGTTCTCAAGCTATTTATACTCACGCATTTCGGCATCTTTCTTTTTTTGTCTAAATTAGATTTTTGTGGCCGCTGTAGTAAATTTCGTAAGAACCTTTCCGCCGTTGTTCCGTTTATTTCCTTTTTTGGACGACGGTGATGTCAGCCTTTTTTTGGCGAGGGCTTCAACCAGTTGGGCATTGGTATTGTATACATTTTTAGAAATAGAATTATTATTATTTGAAATAATTTCTGAAGTTGCTATAAAGCACATGCAAAATCCTGTTCTGCAATGTCTTTAGACGTTAAGGCATTTTGGAGCCATATTTGAATATATATTTATCACCTATGCAAATAATTGAACGCAAGTTTAATTTAACAAGTATTGAATTCAACCGCTGAAACTGTAAATGCGTTTCAGGTAATAAATGAAAATTGTTCAAAGGCGTTAGAACGGTTGAAGGCACGGTATGACAATAAAATACTCATTTTTTTAAAGGAATAAATTATTTGATTTACCAGAAGTTATGAAACAAAATGACATTCAGCTAAGAAGTTTAATTCATAAGACTTCAGCTATTTATGGCTCCTTGTCATCACTTGGTAGTGATAGGCAAATTTAACAAGCTATGCCAATTTATTTAAAAAAGGTGGAAAGAGTCACTAGATTTCTGAACGCTGCCATCGTGAGAAGTTTGCATAACAATTTTATAAAAACTCTGTCAATGTCTGGATTCACTGGATAACCCACATGCTAGTACTTCGTTAGCTCAATGTGCTAACAAATAATCCACTCTGAAATCAAGGAGTCAAACAAAGAATATACGTTTTCTTGCTCCAGTAATATCCATAAGGTTTTTATTTTGTGAACGCTTTAAGTCGATAACATCACTCAACCATTCGACCATGCAGAAAAAATTGGACTTTGCATCAATTGACTGTCGAAGGGACATCATGTAGCCGATTGCCCATCATCACACAGGTGCAATGTTCGTGCCCGACAACACCACAGTTTTCTCTACGACAAGCAGGCGCTCATATCCACATGAATAATTTATTGTTACAACTGCAAAAATTTTCGTTCGCGATGCATCGGGGACCTAGAGATTGGGTACAGCACTGCTAGATTCCTGTTCCCAGGTAAATATCAATATATCCAAGAATTAAACAAAATATATATGGATTCAAAGCATCATAAATTAAAAAAGCCCTTAATCGTGAGGAAGAATTCAACACCGAAATGTATATAAAGAAGCTGTGTCCAAATTCAAACAAACAAAATTCCCTTTGGAAAGCCCAAAAGTCCATGAAGCCACCAACATGCCTATACGGGACATGGGTGAAAATATGCTGGAAGTGACGATGAAAAGGCTAATTTTTTTGCAAATCACCTAGAAAAAGTAATTGCTCAAAGAACAACTTTAAGCTGTCCAGCTTACCCAACACAGTTAACGAGTCAATCAATATACACCACCTCATCATTCACCATCATACCTTACCTACACACCACATCACACGCACACTAATACTACAACATCACCATTTCAACATACCAAAAAAAAAATGGAACAAAAGGGACGGACGGACAAGGCACCGGCCTCTTTCGCATTTTCGATACGAACACGTAAGCATCGCCTAAGTTCCTCCGCTCATTCGCTTTTCCGTTGCGTATAATAATTTTTTTTTCATCCAAGGTAAGTGCCGCGAAACCTTAAAGTGCTTAGCTATTAACACAATAAAACATGGTCCTTCGAGCCGGATGAACCAGCGACCTATGGATCAAGATAATTCTGAATCGGTATTAGAAATCAAAAAAGAAAATCTGGGCAATTTCTGAACACGTCTCCAAGCTGCGTATGACGCAATTGTAGAATCTGACGAATCAGATCTACCTGAAAATTTCAAATCTTCAGCATACTCCAAATATGAAAACTGCTTAGACCAGTACGAGGAAACGAGAGCTATGATCTCCGATCAATTGAGATTAATTAAAGCAATTGCACCTACTCCACAACCGAGAGTAGAGCTGCCACAATTTCAAAGCCAAGAGGCGAGTTCAGGCATTCACCTTAAGGTGCCAGCATGTGATACAGAAATATTTCACGGAGGTTATGAACAATGGCCGTCCTTCCGGGACATGTTTACAGCCGTGTACATTAACCATCCAAAATTATCACAAGCGCAAAAATTGTATCACCTCCGATACAAAACAAAAGGTCAAGCAGGCATAATAGTCAAACAGTTCGCTCTTAATGACGAAAATTTCAATTATGCTTGGGAAGCTCTAAAAGCTCGTTACGAGAACGAAAGAATATTAGTCGACAAACAAGTCACAATATAAATGAGTTTACCAAAAATTCAGAAAGAAACAAGTGAAGAATTTATTAAACTTCAATCCACTGTTTCAAATTGCTTGTCGGTTTTAGCGACACAGAATATTCCCACAGACAATTGGGACCCCATTCTGGTGAATATATGCACATCCGCATTACCAGAAAAATCGTTACTTCTGTGGGAGCAATCGCTCTCATCACGAAGAAAGTGCCCAACGTGGCAACAAATGAACGATTTCTTAACTACCCAATATGAAATTGCGGAAAGGGTAGATAAAAAAATGGTCAGAACTAAAAACGTTCAACACGACCTAAATCGAAGCTTCATTAGACCCCAAGCGAGTAACAACAGCAACTTAAATCGTAGTTTTTTCAAAACACAAGCGTTCACGTCCGAACAAAACAAACATATGTCATGCGAACTGTGTAAAGGAGGGCACAGGCTGAAATCTTGCGAGAAATTTAAAAAACTAAACATAAACGAAAGAAACAATTTCGTAAGAACAAAAAAACTATGTACCAACTGACCGACATAACTCAATGCTTCACATTATAAATTTTTCCAGCTACCCTCAAAATAACGCTAATGTTAAAAGAGCTGCGGGATTAGTTGCAACAGCAAATCCCGACTTACAAAATTCAGAAAATTGCCAACAAGCACCATGCTGCTCAAAGGCTTTAAAAACTCAGACGCTACACAGCGAAAACCAAAGCAGTGTATTATTACCCACAGCAGTCGTCTCCATCGAACACCGAGGAGAACTGTTTAAACTTAGAGCCTTAATAGACCAAGGATCTCAACGATCTTTTATAGCGTCTAGGGCACAAAGTAGGCTACAATTGCCAACAAAACTAGCTCATTTTGAAATTACGGGAATGGGCGGAAGAGTAGTACACAACTCAAACAAAATCTGCCCCATTACCCTTATTTCCCCCCAAGCGGATAAGCGCATACAAGCAGAAGCTATTGTCTTACCGCAACTAACAAACATGCTTCCAAGCTATCATATAAATAGCAAGCATTGGCAAAAGGTTTCACACCTTAAGTTAGCAGACCCAAACTGCAACACTCCCGCTCAAATAGACATTCTATTAGGCAGCGATCTCATACCACAAATTATTCTCGAAGGTGTTGAGAAAATTACAAAAACACTTCTGGCGCAAAATACCATTTTCGGATGGGTCCTAAGCGGACTAGTTGCGGAACCAGTCACAACAATGACAACTCAAGTTGAGGAAATCTCAAACGAGTACCTCAATACTCAACTGAAGAAATTTTGGGAGTTAGAAGAACTTCCCCCCATATCAATCACAACCCCAGAAGATCGATATTGTGAGGATTTTTACAAATCCACAACTACTCGATTAGATAATGGCCGGTACGTAGTACGACTACCACTAAAGCCAGAATTTCCCCACACACTCGCCTTAGGTCATTCTCGTACCTCTGCTATCCAACAGTTTTTAAGTATGGAAAAAAACCTACTTAAAAAAGGCGAGCTAAAATCAGAATACGATAGGGTTTTAGAAGAATACCTCCATTTAGACCACATGGAGGAAGTCAGCCCTGGCGAAAAAATTGTAAAAAGTAAATACAGTTCTTTTTATCTGCCACATCATGCAGTAATCAAGCCAGACAAAAAAACCACAAAGGTAAGAGTTGTCTTTAATGCATCAAAATCATCAAGTTCGGGGAATTCCCTAAATGACATTTTATTTACGGGACCCACGCTTCAGCCAGATTTAATGCTCCTCATACTAAATTGGCGTATATACAAATAATGTTTTCAATGGGGATGTTGAGAAAATGTATCGACAAATAGTCGTACATAAAGATGATCAAGATTTTCAGCGAATTATTTTCCGAAAATCTTCCAATAGTCCACTACGCGACTTTAAATTAAAAACAGTTACCCTTAGCGTAAACTGTGCCCCATACCTCGCCATTCGTACACTCCACGAACTGGCAGAAGACACAAAGTCATAATTTCCTCTGGCAACACAAGTGTTGAAAACACAAACGTGTGTAGATGACATTCTGTCTGGAAGCCACAATCTTCCACAGGCATACGAGTCACTAGCACAAGTGACACAAGCGCTCAATACAGCAGGGTTTCCGTTGAAATAGATAACGGCGAATCACCCTAATATTTTAAAAGACATATCTAAAGAAAATCTATTAGACACTAATTTCCTTAAATTCGAAAAGGAAAGCACAACAAAAACTTTGGGGATACAATGGAATGCGATATCTGACCAGTTTTCATACACTAATGGATCAATATCCGCACTATCAGCTATTACAAAGAGGCAAATTTTATCCTCGGTGGCAAAACTTTTCGACCCCGGAGGATGGCTTTCGCCAATTATGATACAAGCAAAAATTCTAATACAAGAATTATGGCTAGATGGTACCGACTGGGACGAGCAAGTAAAGCCACTTCGTTTAGAAAAGTGGTCCCAGTTCGCGAGCAATCTAAACGATATCACACAAATACAAATCCCACGATGGGTAAATTATGTCCCAGAGCACAAAGTCGAACTACACGGCTTCTGTGACGCCTCTGAAAAGGCATATTGCGCCACTATATATGTTCGCACACAAAGCGACAAGGCGACCACAAGCCACTTACTAGTTGCAAAAGCAAAAGTGGCTCCCCTAAAAACAATAAGTCTACCACGACTAGAACTATGTGGCGCACTACTACTTGCCAAGCTAGCATCCATAGTACAAACGCATCTGAATATGGCAAAATATAAATTATATCTCTGGTCCGATTCCGAGATTGTATTAGCCTGGTTGGAAAAACCACCACATGGATGGAAGACGTATATTTCCAATCGAACGTCTCAAATTCTTGACCTAGTGGGATCAGCCACTTGGCGACACGTGGCCCGTGCTGACAATCCTGCTGATCTAGGTACAAGAGGGTGCAAACCTCTACACCTTGCCACCACTACCCTCTGGTGGAATGGCCCCCGATGGTTAACAGAATCTCCCAATTCTTGGCCACAATCGCCCATGCGCAATATTATTGCCCCAGAAAGTAGAAAGATCAACTCCTTTCACGCAACATTGGATGATACTGACATATTGGAGAGATTTTGATCTTACCCCCGAGCCCTCAGGGTAATCGCTTACATGCTCAAATTCATAGAGCGACTCAAACTTAGCATTAAAGGAATACGCACAGTATATCCCCAAGGCGATACAGTGACGCACCTAGACTTACAAAAACCAAAGGTCGGTCTTATCGCATCTACTCAAGCGCGCTACTTCAGCCAAGAGATATCAGTACTGAGAGAATCGAAGCCGATTGATAGAAAGAGCTCACTCCTAGTACTAAATCCATTTATAGTTACAAAGGGTCTACTCCGTGCAAATGGTCGGCTTGTCAATTAAAGCCTAACGTACAACGAACGTCATCCCATTTTTATACCAGAGAGATCGCAACTTGCCACATTATATCTCAATTATGTCCATGTACTATTATTACACGCTGAACACCGCCTCATGCAAAAAATAGTCCGCCAAGAGTTTTATATCCCAAGACTCAAGCCAAAAATAAAGAAATGCATTTTTTCGTGCAAGATATGCACTTTGCGTAAGCAAAAGATGCGAACACAGATTATGGCAGCACTTCCACCGGAACGCTGCAACTTTGCTCCGCCCTTCACTATCACAGGTGTCGATTTTGCTGGGCCTTTTCAAATAAAGGCATCCATGCTAAGGTCCCCCACCCTGATGAAAGGCTACGTGGCTGTCTTTGTCTGTTTTACGACAAAAGCAGTACACCTCGAGCTATGTACAAATCTGACAAAAGAGGTTTTTCTCGCGGCATTTGCTCGCTTCGTCGGACGACGTGGTTTTTCTCGCTTCGTCGGACGACGTGGTTTTCCGTCAAAACTCATGAGCGACAATGGCAAGACATTTATAGGAGCTCAAAGAGCCACTGAAAAACAGTTTGTGGACTTTATCAAACAAGTTTCACCTGAGATTGTACAAAAGTACGCTCCCCAAGGTGGTTTATGGGAATCAGCGGTAAAAAGCTTTAAATCCCATTTTAAAAAAGTAGCTGGAAACTATAAATTTAACTTTGAAGAATTTACTACATTATTAATTCGTATTGAAGCCGTTCTCAATTCACGGCCATTGACGACACTCTCGCAAGATCCCTCAGATCTAACAGCTCTTACACCAGGGCACTTTCTCAAAGGAGCACCCATTCTGGCCATACCTGAGCCAGGCGTGGAGTCGCTTTACTTACTAAATAGATGGGAAAGAATTAAAGTTCTCCATCATAATTTCAGCCGCCGATGGAAGGAGGTTTATATAAAGGACCTTCATAAAAGGTACCGCTGGAAAACTCCTGAAAAGGCGCCAAAGCTTGGAGATTTTGTCCTAATACATGACGATTGTCTCCCCCCTACAGAATGGCGACTTGGTCGCATAGAGAAGCTACATCACGGCTCCGACGGTCACATACGAGTAGTTGACCTCCGTACTCAAAACGGAATTCTAACGAGACCGCTCGTTAAACTATACTTTTTACCAACCGCAGATAACACCGAAAATACACATAATAAACAATCCGTACAATAATACCGACAAGCAGAAATTGAAAAATCCGTCTAATGAACAAAACCGAAATAAACCGCAAACAACAAGCCGATGTTCCCGCATACAGTTAACTAATTTCATAAAACGTTAAAAAAAACGAGAAACACGCTAATACCAACCGTTAAAATTAATCTTCCGTACACAATTAACAAAGAAAACTAATCCCAATGGTCGATCAATACGACGACCCATTCATGCCACATATGGTGGCACGATTGCTCATACCTAATCATGACAGATTTATAATTAACAATCTCCTTTATCCATAGTAGATTACCATGGACCTAGATACGCTAGTGTTAGCCACGCCAACAGTTCGGTCGGGTACCAGCGTGCAACGCACCGGGCCTACCCCAACGCCCCGAGCTGCAGTTGCAACAGCACCGGCAACAATCAATCGTTCATCACGGGTCTCAGACGGGCATCGTATAAGATGCCCCCTCTTCCGCCGCCCACATCGCCTGCACCACTGTGGGATCTTCAGAGGGATGCGACCGTTACAGCGTCAGCAAGTGGCCCAGGCACATGGGCACTGTTTAAACTGCCTATCGCAGACGCATAGGCTTCTAGAGTGTGAGTCGAGGGGGTTGTGCCAAATCTGCAACAGACCACATCACAGGCTACTTCATCGCACCACGATGCGCGATGTAAGTCGGTCACCGATACCTCGCAGCCACGCAACAAGGCATCCACCCGGAAGTCGAGCAGTGCATCAGCGGGTTGGAATGTCAATACGGCGTCGACAGCCTAGGCCCCAGCCACGGCGATCCGCAGGTCTTAGAAGCGTCGTGGCAACGCTGCAGCGACTCCTAGGCTAATCAGTTGCCAAGGGGGGCCGGGATGGTTAAATGAGTCTCAGACTCCCCTCACAACCTTACACTACCACACCACATACATTATATACACCACCTCATCATTACATTCCACATCACACGCACACAAATACTACAACATAACCATTTCAACATACCAAAAAAAAAAGGAACAAAAGGGACGGACGGACAAGGCACCGGCCTCCTTCGCATTTTCGATACGAACTCGTAAGCATCGCCTAAGTTCCTCCGCTCATTTGCTTTTCCGTTGCGTATATTATTTTTTTCATCCAAGGTAAGTGCCGCGAAGCCTTAAAGTGCTTAGCTATTAACACAATAAAACAGAGTCTTTTAAGATTTCACATTCTGAAATTATTAGAATCATAAAAGAACTTAACCTAAAAAAGTCGCCAGAACGTGATAATTTTACTCCAGAAATGCTAATTGAGTTACCAATTATTGACGTGGAGGTGATCTCTTTGCTCCTCAATGCAATTCTTAATCTCGGATACTATCCAATTTCATGCAAAGGTCGCAGATTATCTTGATAGATAAACCTGAGAAACACTTAACACAGCCGTCTTCATACAGACCAAATAGTCTTCTACACTGTCTCTCTAAAATATTTGAAAAAGTGTTAATATAAAAGATGTCTCCTCTCATCCACGAAAATAATACAATACCAATAATTTGCAATCGTAATAAATGTTGGGTATTTTAATTTAAATGCTCAAAAATTCTTATTTTGTTCGACCTGGCCACACTGAAAAATGTTATAAAAACGCTTATTTTGAGGCGCTTTCACACTGGAATAAGTTGGGCATCCCATTATCCCTGATACATGTATTAACTTCAACTTTTACGGATAACACAGCTTTAGTACGCCGTAACAATTGCCACATTTTAGCATCAAGAATATTAGCGGAGCATTTAAGGTCTGTCGAAGAATAACTAGCCAACTGGCGTATAAATGTGAATGAACAAAAGTGTAAGCATGTTACGATTTCGCTAAGACCAAAAATGTGTCCGGCAGTAAAAATGAACAATATTTTAGTACCCCAAGCGAATGAAGTAACTTATTTTGAGATTCACCTGGATAGAAGACTTACATGGAGAAAACATATATCTAGTAAAAAACCTTGCATGAAGATAAGAGGTGCAAATTTAAAATGGCTTTTAAATAAAAATTCCAAACTTAGCCTAGACAACAAAGGGCTTTTATATAATGCGGTCATAAAGCCGATTTGGAGGTATGGCATTCAACTGTGGGGTACGACCTGTGCAACTAATATTCATAAAATACAAAGGTTCCAATCAAAAATGCTTAGAACAATCACGTGTTCGCCATGGTTCATGCGTATTGAAAATATCCATAAAGAGCTTGGTATTTCTTTGGTAAAGAAAGAAGTAGAAGACAGCAGATTTAAATATATACATATCTAAACTCCGAAATCACCCAAACTTTTTGACTAATGCTTTGGTACATTCCTGCAATCAAACACGCCTTAAAAGAATAGATATGCCAGCGTACTAAGGAGCAACGTATCACCAAAACAGCTCAATCACTTGCTTGAGCTTGTCTAGTTTTTAAATAGATTTAAGATTTTATAACTTATGGTTAGCCTTTTAAAACAAAAAGCGGACTCAATAAATAAAAAGATATTGCAAAAAAAAATATATATATAGTATATAATCATGGAAAAATCCAACTAGATAATACAATAGCATATTGTGAAAAAATATTCACAAGAATAACAAAATATCAATATTATATGAACTAATATACATATATGTAAACAAACTTCAGAAGACAATTGTACAGTACCCATACTAAAAGGACTTTTAGCACAATGTAATGCAATAGAAGAAAATAATAATCCAATAACTATCATTAAAGATGAAAACATTGTATTAGAAATAAACACGTTGTAAAAAACCAGTCAGTCACAAGAACAAACCTGATACAATTCAAAAATGTAATCACTATTGATCAAGAAATTTAACACAATCAAGAAAGCAAATAACTAATTATTTAGAAGAAAGAATAAAACGTCTAGGCATATTAGATGGAAACTTAAGTTACAAATTTAGCAGTGTGCAGAAATTCTTCTTCTTCTTAATCGGATATTCCAAGCGAAGCCAGGTCCTTCCAACGGAGTGGAGGTCTTCCCCTTCCTCTGCTTCCCCCGGCGGGTACGGCGTCGAATACTTTCAGGGCTGAAGTGTTTTCGTCCATTCGGACGACATAACCTAGCCAGCGTAGCCGCTGTCTTTTAATTCGCTGAACTATGTCAATGTCGTCATATATCTCATATAGCTCATCGTTCCATCGAATACGATATTCGCCGTGGCCAACGCGCAAAGGACCGTAAATCTTTCGCAGAACTTTTCTCTCGAAAACTCGCAACGTCAACTCATCAGTTGTTGTCATCGTCCAAGCCTCTGCACCATATAGCAGGACGGGAATTATGAGTGACTTATAGAGTTTGGTTGTTGTTCGTCGAGAGAGGGCTTTATTTTTCAATTGCCTACTCAGTCCGAAGTAGCACCTGTTGGAAAGAGTTATCCTGTGTTGGATTTCCTGACATTGTTGGTGGCGTTTACACTGGTTCCCAAATATACGAAACTATCTACAACTTCAAAGTTATGACTGTCAACAGCGACGTGAGTGCAAAGTCACGAGTGCGACGACTGCTTGTTTGATGACAGGAGATATTTCGTCTTGCCCTCGTTCACTGGCAGACCCATTTGCTTTGCTTCCTTGTCCAGTATGGAGAAAGCAGAATTAACGGCGCGGGTGTTGAGGCCGATGATATCAATATCATCGGCATATGCCAGCAGCTGTACACATTATAAAAGACTGTACCTGCTCGGTTAAGTTCTGCAATTTTCTCCAGCAGCAGGTTGAAGAAGTTGCACGATAGGGAGTCACCTTGTCTGAAACCTCGTTTGATATCGAACGGCTCGGAGAGGTTCTTCCCGATCCTCACGGAGCTTTTGGTGTTGCTCAACGTTAGTTTACACAGCCGTATTAGTTTTGCGGGGATACAAAATTAAGACATCGCGGCATAAAGGCAGCTCATTTTTGTGCCGTCGAAAGCAGCTTTGAATTCGATGAAGAGGAGTTGTGTGTCGATTCTTCTTTCAGGTTTTTTTTTCCAAAATTTGGAGCATGGGGAATATCTGGTCGGTTGCTCATTTTCTAGGTCTAAAGCCACACTGATAAGGTCCAATCAGTTTGTTGACGGTGGGCTTTAATCTTTCAGACAATACGCTCGATGGAACCTTATCCTCAATGTTAAGAAGGCTTATCCCACGGTAATTGGCGCAGATTGTGTGGTCTCCCTTTTTGTGGATTGGGCAGAGCACAGTTAGATTGCAATCGTTGGGCATGCTTTCGTCCGACCATATTTTACAAAGAAGCTGATGCATGCTCCTTGTCAGTTCTTCGCCGCCGTGTTTGGATAGCTCGGCCGGAAATCCATCGGCTCCCGTTGCTTTGTTGTTTTTCAGACTGGTAATTGCTATTCGAACTTCTTCATGGTGGAATTTTCGAGCATTACCCCTGTCGTCCAGCTTATCAAGCTCTTCATACTCACGCATTTCGGCTTCTTTCTTTTTCTGTCTGCAAATGCGCCTCGCTCTCTTCTTCAACTCTCGGTATATATCCCATTCCGCACGTGTTGTGGTCGATCGTAATGGTGTATCGTCGTACCAGCTGTTCTTTTGCATTTTCCGAAAACCAATGGTTTCGGTTGCAGCTGTGCGTAAGGAGTTTGAAATGCCGTCCCTCAGTTCCCTTATACCGAGTTGTTGACGAATGCTCTCAGAGAGCAGGAGTGCAAGTCGAGTAGAAAATCGTTCGGCTATCTGTTGTGATTGCAGCTTCTCGACTTCTTCTTTATATGGCCACTGTAGTAAATGCCACAAGGACCTACTCGTCTCAGTCCTTTTCCTGTCCATCGCATTTCCTGGACGGTGATGTCAACCTTCACTCTAACAAGGACATCAACCAACTGGGTAGCGGCACCTTCCCAATTAAGGGACCGTACATTCCAGGTGCATGCCCTCAAATCATAGTCCTTAATTCGTTTTCCATGGCCGTCATCAAAAGGGGGTCACTCATCCGAGGCTTGTTGTTTCTTTTCATTCGGGGTGTTTTTTTACGTGGCGGGTCCCAAACCCAGCGCACGACCCTACGTAGGGGATGAAATTACATAAACTAATTGTACCAGTAAAAGTACATCCTTTGTTAACAATCCTGGTATCTTGTATTTATATTCGAACATTTAATATATAAATGCGATAATGAAACATAGAAACCAAAGGCGACAGCACGAACTCCGAAGGAAATATAAACAAATGTTGCGAGAACAAGGAATCGAAAATTTAATAAAAAATACTGCAGCATAAAGCAGGAGCGTTATTTTCAAGAGAAGGAAGAGCTAAAACACACAGCCGAGTTGCTCTCGGGAGCACGAAATTTGAGCTCTAACTGCCTTATGATCACTATTTGTGTAATTGATGCTCTGAGCTTTGTCATACATGGATTATGTGCTTTCCGGACGCTGGGAGTTTTGTTCACTTAGTATAGCGACATCAATGTTCCCTTCTATGATTGCCTGATCTAGTAAATCTTGTGCTGCCTTGATTTGGATTTAATTGTAGTATCGTGATTTACTTAGAGACCTCATCATCTCGAAATACTTGGGGCAAGTCGTGCTCAATACTGAGTGCTATTTTTGTCAATTTAGGTCCGGCCTTGGCGCGAACCTGTAAGCAACATATTGACATTACACGCCAAACCAGAAGAAATCGAAAATCCATTGAGGCCTTGAGCGCGCATGCATACAAGTATTTTTTATGTGCCACTGCGGGTTTTTTGCAAATTTTGACATTCGATATCTCCAATTTTTTGATTCCGCACTCCCTTTTTAGTGCTGTGAAGATTTCTTTGAGAGTTTTTTATTTTGGCCAGTTCTTTGCACGTAATCGTAACATTTTAGGTTGTATGATAGCCATTTCGTCAGCAACTCTCTCCAAAGCGCTTTGGAAAGATTCGGCTTTCGTGTTTGCTCGATATTTCATGCCAATACGATCAGGAGAACATTGCAGAACAGCAGTTTGCATGGACGAGTACTACGCCAAATGCCCTATACGTCAAAGGCGAATCAAAAGAATTTGCGAAAAAGTATACAAATCAGGCTACAAACTTCTGGGAAAACATTTTTTATACGGACGAAATCAAATTCGAAATATTGGAATCGAAAAAACCTCCTAAAATTTGTCGATCCAAAAATAAAGCCTTTAATGATAAGCGTGTTACCAACACCGAAAGCACGGTGGAGGATCGGTTATGGTCTGGGGCTGTATGGCAGCATCTGGTGTTGGAAATTTGGTTTTTATTGAGTCCACGATTAACAAATAGGATTATTTCAACATTTTAAAATATAACTTTGCTCAAAGCATTGAGAAGTTAGGCCTATCAGGAAACAGGACACCGATCCTAAACACAAGTCAAAAATTGTTAGTGAGTGGCTTTTATATCGAACACCAAAACTCTGGATAACCCTCCACAGACCCCAGACATTAATCATATCGAGCATCTGGGGGAGCACCTTGACCGAAAACTCAGGCAAAAGGACATTTTAAGCAAGGACGCCCTAAATAAGACTTTGATTGAACAATTGAGCAAAATCTCTCCAGAATTTACAAAAAATTTTGCAGAATGCATCCATAGAAGAGTAAGTGAGGTCCAGAAATCCAAAGCAAAGTAAACAAAATAATAGAATGAATATTAATTTAGTTCATAGTATGTGCATAGATTTTAACTTTACAAAGCTCTGTTTACATTTTTTTACGCGAAAAAAACGAGAGTATTTTTAGTTTAAGTGAACTATTTTTGGCTGTGTTTAGTTTTTGTTTGTTATTAATACTCCATAAGTTAAGCTCTTATAATATAGGCCTTGATTTCTATAATAAAACTTTTACTATTGTATGAAAGATTGTGTTGTAATAAACTCTTTAATATTGATAGAATTGCTGTTTACTTACTTTTGTTGCTCACAGTATCTTGCCTAGTTTTAGGTGATACGAACAACCGTTAGGTGAACAAAACTACTGTGTTATGCAGCAACTTATTGCAAGAATATCGCGAGAGGTAAGGGTGAATGGTATCGTTCTAGCCAAACCTAATCACTGGTACCTTGGTCGAGGTCCGCAATGTAACATTGTAAACCGCTGGTGTAAAAAATTTTGAAAACTATAAAATTTCAGATATGCATACAAATTGTATGTTCATATGGCATTTTATTGAGCATTAAAACTTAAAATACATAATTCATACAGGTGAAAAATTGGTAGAGTAAGCTAAAAACAAAAGAAATCTGTTAATCCAGAATTATGAACAGAAAAATTTGAATATAAATAAAGATAAAATATTTACATAGCTACATAATTATTCGTCGCTACTTCATAATAAGCGCAATTGTTTGCGTTGAACTGGACAAAAGTCGGTACCATCGCTGGAGATATTCATCAAATTATCCAATGGTGACTTTCATCCGGTAATAGAGTTTTGAATTGTCGGACTACTTTCCAAAAGGTTTTGCGAAGTCGGCTTTTTTACAAAAAAAAAAAAAAATCAACGTGTAACTTCAAATCCGTGTAAAAAGAAACCGTGTAAAAAAACAGTTGGGTGTATACATGTATGTATGTTTAAATTAACTTATTTTATGATGATTTCAATAAAATCGTTTGAGATATATATTAAAGTAAGGTATATATTATTCTCTAAATATTTAATTAATATAGGTTTAATAAATTATATATATATACAATAAATTATATTCATATGTATTTATATGCTTATTAGCTTTGGGGTCGCATAAACGAGTATTCACATAAGTATGTAAATATGTGTGCATGTAAAACAATTTGAATGTACCATACGCATAATGTTTGTAAATTTGTCTACACACAACTTTGTATGTAAATACATATATACATAATACCCATACGAAATCTCCGTTGTCCTGGACAACCAATGGCCGAACTTCACATTTTGTCAAAAAGTCAATGCGTCGAAGGACTGAAGCAACGATAAAGCGTCATAACATTATATTGTTGGTAGAAAATTCGAGCTGTGCCGAAAAATACAAACGAACGATCGCCGATTGCCACCGCTTCCATTGCCACTCTAACAGCTTTGTCCACAAGCCAGCGTTAATAGGTATGTTTATCTATGAGCTTGTATACATATCGACACTGATTTTTGCAAGCCACTCTTTTCTGTGTTTTTCGAGTTTGCGGGGTTGTCAGTTCTCCATTCTATAAGAAACATCAGAAAGTTTTCCAATTAATGATTTTTAGCGTTTGCCATTGTCGCGAAAAGCCAATTGTTGGTAAGGGTATGATGATCAGGGAGATTTAATCTCCTTCTTATCTACCGCCGTAGAAAACCCTTACGCGATCATAGCCGGGTTAGCAACAGCACAACAGGCGTTTCTTCTTTCCGCAAGGTGGCGCCCATTGTAGATTCCAAACGAATTCAGGGGTCTTGCCCCTTCGCCATGGCCGACTCACAAATCTTTCGCAGAACCTTTCTCTCGAAAACTCATAACGTCGACTCATCATATAGCAGGACGGGAATAATGAGTGACTAATAGAGTTTTGTTTTCGTTCGTCGGGAGAGGACTTTACTTCTCAATTGCCTACTTAGTCCGAAGTAGCATCTGTTTGCAAGAGATATTCTTCTGTTGAATTTTGAGGCTGCCGTTTTTGTTGGTGTTGATGCTGATTCTAAGATAGACGAAATTATCTACATCCCTTATTTTCTCCAAGAGTAGATTGGAGAAGTGGCTCGAAAACAAGTCGCCTTGTCTGAATCCTCGTTCGGTATCGAACGGCTCGGAGAGGACATTCACGATATTGACGGAGCTTTTGGTGTTGCTCAACGTCATTTTACACAGTCATATTAGTTTTGAGAGTACATCAAATTCAGACATAGCGGCATAAAGGCAGCTCCTTTTCGTGCTGTCGAAAAGCAACTTTAAAATCGACGAAGAGGTGGTGTGTGCCGATTCTCTTTTCACAGGTCTTTTCCAAGATTTAACGTATGGTGAATATCTGGTCGGTTGATGATTTTCCGCTTCTAAAGTCACATAAGATCAGTTTGTTGACGGTGGGCTTTAACCTTTCCCGCAATACGCTCGGTTGCAGCTGTATGTAAGGAGCTTGAAATGACGAGTGCTCTCAGAGAGCAGGAGTGCTTCTCGACGGCAAACCTTCCTTATGTTTGTTGACGTGCGTTTTTTGCTGCGCAGAGGCAGGTGCGTATCTTTGCTGCAATAAGAAAATGGTTCGAGTCAATGCACACTGAATACATTTCTTCCGTCTGTCACAACATGATCGATCTGGTTGGTGGGTTTCGAACCGGAGACAGCCGGGTAGATTGGTGAATTTTGCTACGCTGGAATCTAGTACTACATATAACTACATTTCGGGCCTCGGCTAAGTCGATCAGCCTCTGCTCATGTTTTATCATGAAGGCTGAATTTACAGACCGTTGTGGCAAATATACCTTCTTTACCCACCCTGGCGTTAAAGTCCCCAAGAACAATTTTGACGATTTTGGAGACAGGTTTCACAGGTGCGTTACCAGCTTTCATTGAAGGCATCTGTGGACATGTCGTCCTTCTCTTCCTGGGACCAAATCAGCGATACGTTGAAAAATGTCGCTTTGATGCGGATTGAATGATAATACTCAGCGACGGAGTCTCTCTACCACAACGAAACCCACACCGAATTTGCACTCTTTTATATGGCCACTATAGTACATGCTACTGAATGGAACATGAATTACTCAAATGGATGTTCGTTGGCTACCCAGAGGATACTTGATCTAAGACCGGAAGTCGTGAGCTGCTTGAGCCATATGTGAAAAGAGTTGTGTCTGACCACTCCCAAGTGAATGGCGCTCCGAGAACTTCTACATATGACTCCCTGGTCTAAGTACACATAGATCAAATTAGAAAATTAATTTTTAATTTATACTTCGCGAGTTTTTCAAATTGCTAAATTTCTATGCTAAATTTCACGTCAAAACATTGATCAGTATTTAAGATACGCGGCGTTTTGTGAGGCTCTAAAAGTGAATTATTCGATTTTTATAATATCTGATTTTATTGAACAAGAAAGTGCGATAGTGCACCATATTATACTGCATTGGTTATTCGTGATCATTTCGCCACATTTTCAACTAATATCGAACCGCAACTCCCGCATTCGCCTGATTTACCGTCGTGTAACTTCTGGCTATTCAACAAATTCATATGACCACTCCGAGGACATGGTTTTACTCAATTGGTGATATAAAAGCTGAATCGAAGAAGGCCACAATGCCACGACGGAGGATTTTTCCAAGTGTTTTGATGGATGAAAAATTTCGTTGGTATAAGTGAATTGTGGCGGGAGGGGATTACTTTGAAGGAGATGAAATGGACAAAATTCACATTAGATTTGATCACAGTAGAATATAACTCAAATTCCAGAGAATCCTTTCCTGGTTATAATGTGTCTGAACGTCACAAATATTTACTTTTGTAAGCCACATTTATCTAATATATAGATTTTGGAACTTAAGATTGAATTTATACTCTATATATCGGCCAATATATAAGTTATCTCAAAGAAAATAAAAGAGCTTGTTTTAATAATAACTATATAAATTTGTAACTAATTTGAGAATTTTCGAACATCTGGCTTACTTTACTCCACATTGATGTGTATGTGAGGTAACTTAATGAAACCCGAGGGTATTTTATTAGCATGTTAATAGTATGTGTTATCTGGGGTATTTTTTTATATTTACAGCGCTGTTAGAAGTTTTGAAGGGAACCGTTATATGGGAAGTGAGCAGGATATGACCGGACTTCATCTAATTTTGCATTGTCGGTTAGGAAAAAAATTCTTTGTCCTTAGCGAATTTGGATATTGCACATCGGCCTTTGTGCCCTTTGGGATCTAGTTCACGCCCATTTTTTTTTTGGCCCACAGAATGGGTATATGGCACTTTATATATTTTAGTTTAATGCTATTTTGTGGAATTGACAGTGGTCCGATTATATCCATTTATGAATTTGTTCTTACTTTTTTGCCAAGGAACACATGTATCAAGTTTCATTAAGATGGCTTAGTTTTTAATACGCTTTTATTAGCTTCACTTGTATGTATGTATGTATGTTTTTTTGTAACTTTTTTAAGTGGTACGGAAACCTAGACTATTTGAGCAACACTGTAGGAAGGCGATTGTAAGTTTAAGCAGAGAACATAAAACATAGAGAAGGTGCAAATTGAATTCTGTATGATGTTCGATTGGACGGCTAACAGAGCTTATAAGATTGTGACACGGAATTTCACCATTCTCGCTGCTATTTAGCAGAATTGAGCACGTGCAATGGCAGAAATATATGTAAAACGACTGAATTCATGCGAGAATGAATGAAGAGAAATGCTTTGAAGAAAAATATACATAGTCACACAAAGAATGTAAGAAGAAGAAGAAGCATTCTCTGAGTCACATATGTGTAATTATCTTATGTCATATGAACCATTTTTTCAGAAAAATTATAAAAATTTTAATTTTTTTACAAAATTGTCATAAATTAGGTAAAAAATAATTTATTTATATTTTTTAATTTTTTAATTATTTCAAAAAAGTTATATTTATTTCGTCTATTACAAAGTGGAGATCTGTCAAATGAACTTCATTTCTTCAAAGAAAATTGATGACCTTCATGAAATAGTATGCATATTCGCATTATTTCGTTATCATTTCCATATTTGCACCTATAGAATTGCTATGGCATATACAAGTTAAGAAATTTGATGTTAATTTCTTTTAAAAAACATTTTATTTATTACTTGTTCGTTTCATTACAGAGCTAAGACTAAACTTAAGAATTAATTTGCTTAAAAGCTAAGCTACGTTGCACTGGCCAACTGCTGACTTTGTTGCCGATTCTCCGAATTGGCTTATTTCGGTTGCGCGTGTTGGATTTCCGCTTCACGCCGAAAAATGAGCTTTTATGCTGATGAAAGCGTCTGGCTTTTACTGTGGGAAATGTTGTGCAACTAAAGATGCATTTCCGCTATGATTTGCTCATTATTGCTGATTACGGTTTATTTAGTAAATGTTAACATTTGCCATGTTAACACTTCCCCTCTTAAAAGCGATCGTCCCGAGAGCCTATCAAAAATAGGGGAGGTTGTTAAAATTGATGTAAGTATTTTGATCATTGGAAAGATCTTTGATCTCCTTAAGATCAATATTCGCCGGGGGCATCTGGTTAAGGTCCAGGCTTGAAGATATGATTATTCCGTTTTGGTGCTTTCTCCAGAATTTTCGAAAAAATATTATACCGAGAATGATAGTTGCAACGGCTCCAAGTGAAAGGGAGCTATTGGATATCGTTGCTGTCTTCAGAATATTTATTCTTCGTATGTTTTCAATGTGAAACTCCTTTAAGGCCTGAAGAGAAAGTAATTCAATTCGATTTCTTCGATTTGTGCTGGTTGCAGGGCTGCTGGGATTGCCGGCAGTGGAACCAAATCGTAATTAATGTAAAATTGATGATTTATTTTTAACGTTGAGTTATGAAAATTAATAAGGTGTGTCCCTGATAAATTTTTCTGCATTCCGTCAGCATCTATTACGCCTTGAAAGCCATTAAGTAATATGGTGCCGGGTTTTACTTCTTCAATTTGTTGGATATGTTGGCCGTTTGTTAAAGTGCAAGATGAATTTAGGCTATTTACTACTCTAGGTATACAACTACTATTACTTATATTTACTAGTTGAGTTTGCTTACAAATCTCAATTTTCTTATAACTATTACATACTTCTTTAATTCCATAGGTATCTTTTGTACCCTTTAATATTTTATCAAATTCGACATTAATTATAATTTTGTTTTGCTTAACAACTGGTCTTATAATCATTTTTTGAAAATTTTCCTTAATAGTTAATGGTATTTTTACCAAGTAAAATATTGTCATATTTTGACTAATTACATTTATATTTGATATTTCTAGTGCTTCTTCAGCATTTTTGAAAGGTATTTCGTCATTTTCTAAATTTTCTAACGCAATTTCTATATCATTTTTATTTAACAATAATGTATTTAAAATGTCTTTCTTTGCCCACTGTATGGCGTATTTAATGTTAATCAACTCTTCTTTTATTAATCGTATTCTATTCTGCAAATTTATAATAGTTTCGTTTTCTATATAAGGAAAGATCCTTATGTTATTAAGAAGATTATTTACTATCATGCTAATGTTATTAATTTTTTCGTTAAAAATAATGTTAATTAGTACTTTTTTATTATTATTATTATTGATATCGTTAAGATTTTTGGTTATTACATCCAGATCTTCGTGATCGGGGCTTCCGGCTATGAATTTCCAAGCCGTTCCTAAACTATTTATGGATCTTTTCTGTCTTCTTTCGACAGGTTTTATTGTATCTAAAATTTGAAGAGATTGGGTTAATTCGTGTTTTAGGATGGGATAAAGGATTGTGTCCTTGGGTATGTCCGAAGAGGTGAATCTGTACATGTCCGTCAGAAATTGTTCGTACTTGTTGAGGTCGATTATGTGTATTAGTCTGAAGTCTCCATTCTGGATTTTTACTAGTCCGTCATTTATCGTAACTATTTGTGCCGTGGAGTAGTCATAAATGTCTATTGATGCGAATATTGGGTAAATAAGGAGAAGTCTGGAAACAAAAAATTTTAGTTTTGATTTTTTATATTGCGTTTATGAACTACTTTTCCTGATTCTGTCAAAACGGTGGAGTTTTTGTCTTCCTTTACTATTTCTTTTCTAAATTTTGGAGATATTTTGGTTCCTAGTCGTTTGTTTATCCTAACGTAAATTGTTTCTCCAGGGTTATATGTTTTAATTGGATGACGGGCTTTATTATGGTAGGAAAGATTTTTTAGTTGTCTATTTTTTAGTTCCGAGATAATTTCTTCCCTAGCTCTTTCAAATTGGCTTGGGTCTGTGGAAATTCTTCTCCCGAAAAATACCTCTATTGGTTTTTTCTTTGCGGAGGAGTGGACTGAAAAATTGTACTCGTAGACGGAGTTATCGAGGAGTTCGGCGAATGAAGTGAAACTTCGCTCTGCTTTTAAACAGCGCATTATTTCTGTGAGGGTCGAGTGAAATCGCTCGGAACTTGCATAAGGTGCTCAAGGCATAATGTGACCTGAAGGTTTGATTCTCTAGTTTGAGACACAGGTGGAGTGCCTGAGGGAGATCTGCTGGTTCCCTCATTCCAAGGAGTCTCGGTAGATCTCCTTTGAGTCCGCGAACGAACGTGTCTAGGGCTTTATCCCTATACGTACGAGTTAGAAGGTGCGTGGCTTCTGCGCCGACTTCCATGCATCCCAGTTTGTTCAGAATTAGTGAGAGATGAGAATATACCTTTTGGTAAAATTCTTGAATTGTATTGCTACCCTGTACGAGAGAGGTCATTTGGTACTCAAGGGTACCAAGATCGCGTTTATCTGCGTAATGCAATGTTAGGCAACTGGAGATCGCCTTCCAATCTAGTGGAGTGTTATAAGACTCCAAGGCAAGACGTTGCCCACGATTTTGTTTCTAATGACATTGATGCCATAATATTTTGGGGTACCTCTTTGAGGCTCATATATCTGGAGGATCCTGTCCACGCTTTTCCTCCAAGATGTGAATTCTCCCGGATTTCCGGAGAACTCCCGAAGACATCGTACCACATCTGGTATTTTGTCTAATTCAGAGACATTTCCGGGTAGTCTTGGGTCTATGGTAATGTCCGTGAAATTTGAAAAGTTGGAATTTGGGTTAAGGGCGGCTTGAACCATGTTTCGCCCTTCAGTCCTTAAGACATTGTTCACAATTCCTGTGATTACGGTAGTTAACTCATCCATCGAGAATGAATTAGGAGAGGCAAGAGGCTGACCACAAGGTGCTGGTGGCCCTTGGGGTGCATTAAGTATTGGTGGCCGAACGAGGTTGGCAGGATTAACTGGCATGATTGATATATTTCTATTATTCACTTTTTTATTTTAAAAATTTAATTTATCCCTAGCTTATTTTGTTTTGAGTTAAAACTTTCCTTTCTAAATTTTTCACTTTTAGTTAGCTTTTCGATATAATATTATCTCGTCTAGTTCAATTATTTTTTCTGAATTACGCTCTCTTTCTTAAATTATGTCACTATTCTTAAATTGTGTTCACCTTTGCATTAAAGATTTCTTAAACATAGTTTGTTTCACATTAAACAGTTTCACTTTTTATATTTTAAAAATTCTTTTACTTATGTGAATATATTAATATTTGTTCTTAAAATTAATTCTTACTCTAGTAGCAGGAACATTCTCCTGGGCAGGCGGCTAACGTCTTGCGTTTCCCGTTTGCTATTGGCGACTAGGGGGCCTCTTTTCCTGCACTTCTGTTGAGTCCTAGCCCAAGCCTTCGCCGTCTATGGGGTGGTAAGTATTATCCTTGTCTGCTGATAGAAGCCGCTGAGTATCACGACAGCACAAACTTTTTAACCAAGACTTGTGGATACACCCTCGAATTGTATTGATACTAAACGCGACTAGCGAAGGCCCCACGTTGGGCGCCAGTTAAGAAATTTGATGTTAATTTCTTTAAAAAAAAAATTTATTTATTACTTGTTCGTTTCATTACAGAGCTAAGACTAAACTTAAGAATTAATTTGCTTAAAAGCTAAGCTACGTTGCACTGGCCAACTGCTGACTTTGTTGCCGATTCTCCGAATTGGCTTATTTCGGTTGCGCGTGTTGGATTTCCGCTTCACGCCGAAAAATGAGCTTTTATGCTGATGAAAGCGTCTGGCTTTTACTGTGGGAAATGTTGTGCAACTAAAGATGCATTTCCGCTATGATTTGCTCATTATTGCTGATTACGGTTTATTTAGTAAATGTTAACATTTGCCATGTTAACATACAGTATGTATATTATTTCCTTGGCACATTTGTCTATATGTTTACGAAAGCAAATGCGGGCCACATACATATGTACATACATTCATAATAACAAGTGTCGCACGCATCTTTCGCATCCCCATTGTCACGGTCAACCAATGGCTGAAACTGGCGTTTTGTCAAAGAGTCAAGTGCTGAACACATTGAGCGCGACTACACACGTTCTTATGGACACAGTTATGTAGTTGTGCAGCTGGCTCAATAACTGTGTCCCTAAGAACGTGTGTATTCTAATATTTGACAGATGTAGTTTGCAGTCTGTCGCGCTCATTGTGTTCAGCACTTGTGTGATGATAGAAAATCCAAGCTGTGCCGAAAAAGTAAACGAATGGCCGCCAATTGTCACCGCTTCCCTTGCCGCTGTACAGCTCCGCCAACAAACCAGCGTAAATATGTATAAAGATGTATGAGCGTGCATACATATCGACGCTGATTTTTGCGAGACACGGAAAAATACTTTAGAATAGACAAATATTGTAAATCGACAACGGCTATGTTGCCACTTTTGTCACTTCTTTCTGCGAAGAAACATCAGAAAGTTGTTCAATTTATGATTTTTAGCTCTTGCGGCGCCTGTTTTTATGAATGAAGCGAGGTCGCTTGTGGATTTTGCGCCTGCGTTTATGAATGAAATTGTTCTTGCTGTACAATTTACTACATTTGGGCTTCGCCAACTCGGCTGCCATATTGACTTGCTATGCTTATGCTATTTAGGCAGTTGTTGTTTTTGTAGAACAGTGTTTCAATTTTTTGTTGGTGACATATTCACATGTGTACGCATATGTATGTTTGTATGCTTGTGCATTATTTGTTCGGAAGTGTAAACAAATATAATATATGTACATATACTATAAGTATATATGAATGTATGAACATGCAGGTCAATGCGCGCGCTTGTAATATATTGATAAGTGATAAAATCATGATTTGAATTTCTGAATGCGCACATGCATATACATACATACTTGTAATCATATGGGCAGATAATAAGATTAATATGATAGGCGATACATTTATATATTGTTGAGATAAATTCAATTTCTATTACCAACAAACATAATACAAAAATATTTATTAGTATAGTATATTATGTAAAAATCAAATTAAATTATGAAATATACAAGTCCAAATTGACTGTAAATAGTACTATGCATGCATTCATACAAAATTATACTCTAATCATAATTATTTTTACATGCCAATATGCCAACGGCAAAACGCAAAAGCATACATATTTGCATACATTATGAAAGCAAAATCGAAGCATGGAAATATCACTATGCTGTGTTGGGAGTATCATAAGGAGCATGCATTCATATATTTATGTGTCTTCATATTTTTCTTCAATATTCCTTGATTGCGCATACATGCTATGGCATCATATGCCGTACATATAATATTTCTCTTCATATTCTCTGTTTGAGTATGTTGGAACTGTTAAAAATGTTAACATTTCACAGCGTGAATTCTGTTGTTGTGTGGTGAGATTCCGTGTCGCAATTTTATCAAATGCTCGCTGTCGAACCTGCTCTATGTTTTATGTTCTCTGGCTGGACAAGCTTATGTAGC
The DNA here is from genome assembly GCF_024586455.1 of Bactrocera neohumeralis. Taxonomy (NCBI): domain Eukaryota; kingdom Metazoa; phylum Arthropoda; class Insecta; order Diptera; family Tephritidae; genus Bactrocera; species Bactrocera neohumeralis. The sequence goes on along the minus strand of NW_026089661.1, from coordinate 40,314 downwards.
ACTTAGTCGTTGTAGATCTTTGGACGGTATTCGAATTGAAGAACTAGACTGTTTAAAGTTGACAGGTAAAATCCCATGTAACAGCGAAGCTTTAGAAGAAATGATTGGATTAAGAAGTAGTAATTCGTAAAGTCGTCAATAGAACTTGGTCGCAAATAATATAACAATTAGTCAATGAAAGGTTACGAGTAGATATTAAAAGCTGCCTAATTATTGATTTATTTAACCAATACTACATGTCATAGTTCATATTTTAACAAATTTGGGGTTTCACACATCAAACTAAAAAAATAAAAATTAATACAGTTTATAAAAACTAAAAAACACGCTTTTAAAACATATCAAACTAAAAAGTGAAAAATAATTCTTTGTATAAACTAACAATAATAATGAAGGAAAAATTCCTGCATTATTGTGAGAAAAGCGTGGGGTGCTTGGTGACATATTTTTCATATATCGAGCATTCCACGCTTTTCTCACAATAATGCAGGAATTTATTCTTCATTATTATTGTTAGTTTATACAAAGATATATTTTTAACTTTTTAGTTTGATATGTTTTAAAAGCGTGTTTTTTAGTTTTTTTTAACTATATTTATTACCAAAGCTATTGCTTGCACAGGAGGACAGACATACAGTCACTCGTATTACAACTCGCTTATCAAATGGACAAAGCTGATTTTGAATGCAACTGAACATTTTGTACTCTTGCAAATTAGAATTAAAGCCAGGGAAATACTATAAGGTGTAAAACCAATCAATTATCATTGGGATAACTCACATATTTACCTATGGGGTATTCCATACCAAATCGACCACTTTTGAACCCGACCCCTTTAGATTTTGCTGAAACTTATCCATCCTTTTCTCCCACCTACGAACTCGAACTTTTTTTGTGCTAAGGAAACCACATACCAATTTTCATCGAGATATCTCAATTTTTACTCAAGTTACAGCTTTCTTGGCCGGACGGTCGGACAGGCATACAGACAGTCAACAGGATTTCAATTGAGTGAAACAAATTTTGAAGTTATACAATTTTATTTAAAAAAATCTTAGCTTTCTGATAAAAATATTTTCAAAATCCAACAAAAATTTTCAAAATCCAAAAAAAAACATTTAAAAAAAGACAGTTTTTTGTGCTTTTCCACCAATTTTTTTTTCAAAATTGACTTTTCCATTCGATTCCTCGTTCAATTTTACATAAGGATCAGTATTCAAAAATATGATACTCTGATCCCATGAACAGCAAAAAAAAATCAAAGTTGTCGCTATACTGCGCAGTATGTTCGCTTAGAAGGTTGAGTATGTACATAAATTGTATCCTTAGAATTTATTGATTTATTTATTTTATTTATAATAATTCATATAACAAAAAGAGTTTTATTATATAAATACATAAACGCAGCACTGGCTACGAGGCCTTCAGCCGTCTTGTAATTATAACTAGGTGAAAAATTCTATTTGCTAAGGGTTAGTAAAGATGTAAGTTGCTTAAATATATTTTAACAAATCGTTGGTTTTTAAGAATCTATATACAATCATCACGTTTTTTTCTGAAGGTTCACTTAGTAGTTTTATGAGATCAATGTTGCCAGAGTTGTGGGCTGTTGGGTGAAGCATCGGACAGAGTGTGAGTAAGTGTTTGATAGAAGCGGTGTCATCGCAAAGGGGGCAAATGGATGGGCTTTTACCCGATAGTAAGTGGGCGTGTGTTATGATAGTGTGTCCAATCCTTAATCGAGTATATGTCTTCATTGCGCTAGTTGGAACTGTTGACGAGTAGATTATACGATTTCTGGCTGGGTTTATGACCGCGTAGTGATGTTCAAATGTTTTCCATTCGCTTGCGTTTTTTGATGCCTTTTGTGCTTAATAAGGTTAAGAATGTCTTGCTTGGATGAGACGTAGTATGTTAAGGCAGGAGTCCTGGCTACATTTTTCGCAGCGAGGTCTGCAAAGTGGTTGCCTGTAAGACCAGCATGGTCAGGGATCCACATTACTTGGACTTTCTGAGGGGCACCAATGACCGCGTCTCTGATAACTTCTATTATAGGATTGCGATTGGAAGGAGACGTTATTGCAGACATACACGATTTGCTGTCTGTACAGATGAGGAACTTTCCTTTAGTCTTTTTTGCGTAATTAGCTGCATGAAGGATAGCAGATCCTTCAGCGGTAAATACAGAGCTCGTTGAGGGAAGAAGCCAATTGCAAATAATTTCTCCTGTGGCAGTGACAACTGCTAACGAAGTGGAATCGATGGACTTGGAGCCATCCGTAAACAATAACTTCCAGCCATTATTTGTGTAATTAGATTCCAGTTCAGCAAAGGTTTGTTGAAAGACTTCGTTTGGTGTGTTTTGCTTGGACAAAAACATAAGCTTATTCTGTAGTATTTTATCATTGATCAGACAGGGAGCATGTCGAGTGGTGAATTTGCGTGTAGCGTTACGTAAAATATTATTTTCTGCAGCGAAACTTAAGCATCTCGAAAAAGCCGATTGTATTATTGGAATTTTTCTTTTTTTCGTGGCATGGGTGATAGTTGTATTTAGTAATGGGTTGGTGTTCTCAGCCGTTTTCGCAAGAATTTGAAGCGAAGAATCTATAATTTTATTATGAATAGTTGGTAAACCAGATTCAGCCATTATCGTTTTTATTGGCGAGGTTGGAAAGGCCCGGACACTTCTCCGTATTGCGCAATGGTAAGGTGCATTTAAAAGGTTGATACTGCTTTTGGAGCAATAGCCATAGATGGGGAGCCCATAATCTATTTTTGAAGTTAGCAAAGCTCTGACAACATTGACTAGTGTGTTCGGATGAATAAATGAATGCTTAGACGAGAGATATTTAACAATATTTAATCGTGACATTAACGAGTTTCTGACATATTTACAGTGAGCATTAAAATTATAATTAGAGTCAAAAATTAATCCTAGTATTTTCAGCTGTGTTTTACATTCGATGTTAGTTTGGTTGTGGGTTAGTGAAATACCGTTGCAATTTTGTTTCCTACATACATGAAGGATATGTGTTTTGTCTAAGGAAAGTGAAGCACCAGACTCTAGTGACCAAGTCTCAATTCTGGCGAGTATATTAGTAAATAAGGATTGAGCTAAATTAACGTCAGAGACTTTTGTGTAGATTAGGACATCGTCAACATAGATCTGATGCTCAACTCCTATGTAATTTTTTATCATCCTACTAATATCATCGAAAGCAATGATAAAAAGGAGGGCTGAGAGAGGTGAGCCTTGCGGCGTACCATTAGAAAGCGGGAGTGTTGAAGAAAGTTAGTAATAAAACGTATCATATTCTGGCCTATTTTCCATTTTCTAAGTTGTCGAATAATAATATGGGCTCCAATTTTGTCGAAAGCTCTGTGAAAGTCCAGAGATAGTACGGACACGTGGTTTTTGCTGGACAAAGCGTTAGTAATGAAGTAGTCTAGTTGGATTAAAGCATCTAACGTGCCTTGACCTTTTTTGTAGACGACTTCATTCGGTGATATGAACTTGTTTCGCTGAGCATACCACATCAAGCGGTTAGCCACGATCTCTTCCAAAATTTTGCCCATACATGGAAGGCCTATAGTTAGCAAGTTCATCGGAGGATTTGTGTGGTTGGGATAGACACCAGTATTGAAAATTTTGTTATAAAGCTTTACCAATCGGAGCTTGAGACTTTTTGACCGGGGACTTACCCTTAACGGTAGATGCAACGAACTCGAATTCAGACAGTGAAATGCTGGTTTCTATTTGTTTAGCAGAAAAAGAAAGAGGGGAAACAGAGTAGGAAGTATCGGACAGTGTGGTGGTTTTAGAGGAATTTAATTAATGAAGAAATCAGTATTCTCATTCATAAAAATATGATGTTAGTTTATATTGATATCATTTTATGTCTTCATTCATTCTTTGTACTTGGTACGATTTGTTATTTCAATGAACGGTGCTTTTAAATTATACCGCTACTCTATAAGCTGTTTAGTGCAATGAAATAGGTGCAGATGGCGTTCAAAGCGAAATAGACAGTCTTGTATATACTCGCTGTCACTTTTATTAGTGCATTGTGCAAGTGTTGAAGATTTGTTATTGTTTGCTGTTTAATATGCAACACATGAATGTACATAGCAAAAAGAAAATTTGTTCTAATAGATGTACTATATTAAGAATCTTAACATAAAAAATAACAATGAAAAGCTCTCCAATCAGAAACAGACATTTAAATCAAAAGTTTTTGCAATAATTATTATATTAATTATAGGAACAACATTAAACTCGTTTTCGAATTTCTTTTTTACCATTTCTAGCATTTCTTTAAGCTTAAGTTGAAGAACTGCGATGTAGATCTTTACCCCATATGTAATTCTTTTTTCGCATATTCTGCACACTTATTGTGACGAATGCGTGCTCTCAACGCTTCGCCGCATGAGGACGAACATTCTTTAAGATAGATTGATGTCAGGCCTACATTGCAGCGCACACATCATAACATTGAAGTCACTATAGAAGAAGTTATCGAAATTTTTCTTTCTTAGTCACACAGGAAGTCATTGGAAGCATTGGGGCTTTATTTTTCACAACGGACTGGCAAAAATTTTTTTTTTTAAGTACAATATTAAAAGTTGATGCCGTCAGTCCTGACTTCAACGACAAGATATGCGGTGATTCTAACAAAGAGTTCAAAATTAGTACCCATATGCAGAAAAAAATTTAATATTAATCCTTAGCTAAAGACCAATCATTCCACTAATAGATATCAGTCAGTCAAAGATTTTGTGACAAAATTATTCGCTCACCGCCAAGTATGATAAGGGCAACAAAAGCTGAAAAAAGACAAAAGCGACACCACCTCTGTACCTGACGGCAATGACCGCAATAAGCGGAAGAAACCTTAGTGCTAAATGGTAAACTTTTTCAAGCTAGTTTTGAAAGGAATTCCAAAATACAAGAACGATACCAACATGTTTGGGTCACTAAAAAAAACTTATTTATAGTATTCCGAGATGGTTTAAAATAAAATATTGTTCTCTACGTTAATAAATGTATAAAGTATTTTATCATTTCATTTTAATCTTCATTTACATATTTATCATAACACTTCATTTGTTCTGAATTGTAAAAATATTTATTTTCTACGTTTAGTAAAAACACATATACACATGTTACCAATCCAATAGTTTTCGCGCGTCAATAAATGAGATACTGTTTTCAGTATAAAATTGAGAGAACCACATTCGAAACTTTTTTATGGCAATATCTTCTTTAACTAGTATTGGTGTGTTCCGAAATACTTTGTGGTTCCAGATAAACATGTCTCTTTGAAACTATAAATAAATTAAAAAAAGAGTTTTAATGATCATTAATACAACAAAAAATAAATAAATATGTATATATTACCATAACACTTTCAGCGAAAATCATTAACTTTACCATAGGTCCGAGACCCCGTCGTGCGTAGAACCTATGAGACACTTTTTGTACAAGTGGTTCAATCGGTGTTACAGTTTGCAGAATGTCAATATGTCCCAAAATCGACGATTTTATATCCAAGTGTACAAATGAAGGACCAACCTACAAAAATCATTGAAGTCTCATAATTTGTTTAAACTTTTCAGCCCAATTTCATTCAAATGGGTCAAATAGTTGCTGATATATGAAATTGTGGTGACAGTTTAATCCAACTTAAAAGATAGGTAAATTTGCATCTCAATTTATAGTTGGACAAATACAGACGAATATTTCAACTCAAATTAAACTGTGCCTCCATCTGCCATTACTAACGGTCACTACATCTAGGCATTGCGTGAAAGCCAGTATAACCTATCTGTTTATTATAAAAAAGTTTTGCGGTATTTTCGCTAGTTGGCGCTGAAAGCGCGTAGTTCTAGTTTTATTCGTCGAATCGGGTAATACTATACCTTTTTGGAAAGCTCAATTCACGCGCTAAGACGTGTTTGATTGATTGTCTTTTCTTTTAAGTCGTTCGTGAGTTAAAGCGTCGCAAACATGGAGCAAAATAAAGAGAAAATACGGCATATTTTACAGTACTACTCCTACTACGATAAATGCAAAAATGCATCTCAAGCCGCCAATAAAATTTCTGCAGTTTATGAATCTGATACAGTTTCCATTTCCACCGCACAACGATGGTTTCAACGTTTTCATTCTGGTGTAGAGGTGGTCGAAAATGAGATACGCTCCGGAAGGCCTGTCGTCGAAAATTGCGATAAAATCGCTGAATTGGTCGAAAGAGACCGGCATAGTAGCAACCGTAGCATGGGTCAAGAGCTGGGCATGAGTCATCAAAAATTCATTTCAATTTCAATAAAAAAAAATGCAATAAAAATACTGCAAGACTTTTTTGACAACCCATTATTATAAGACGCTGTAAGTATCTGTAAGATTCTAACAGTGGCGGTGTAAGATCGACTGGATTAAGTACATTGCCGCTATGGACAAAAACAAAACATATAATACCAAAAATCGATTTGGTAGTTACATAGGCATTTGCGTACTTTGACAGACGGTGGGCGAACACACAATCACCACTCAAGTTGCTGCTATAGCTTCATAACAAAACACTCACAGTAGGCCGGGTCGATTTGTGGGGAGGCAAAAAAATCGCCCGTTGCTCTATGAAAATCATATTCTAGGGATCAAAATAAGATACTTTGCCGAAGGAACCATACCTCTGAAACGAATTTTGATGTCCCCCAATTTGGGTCGAACCTTTGGTTGGGGGCAAATTTTGAAAAATCCCACTTTGACCCATTTAGAGTGCTCCAATCTAGTCCAAATGTATGACCGACCCCCACTAACTTTAGACGGCTGATCCACCCATGCCAGTGGCACACCCCCTTGAACTCCCCTGGGGGGTTCCCCATACAATCATTTCAAAAAATCACCATTTTTGGTGATTTACATGAAAAAATCAATGTATGCTATGTTTTTTCTTTATTTTTATTTATTTATTTATATTAATATCTATTTTTTCTCTTAAGAAATTTATTTAGTCAGAACATATGTAAATAAAAAAAATTTATTTAAGTGATGATCTTAAACTAACAATAGATAATTGTGTTTGCCCTTGAGATCGCAAATGATCCTAAACTAACAATAGACAAGAAACAATTATGTTTGCCCTGAAGATCGCAAATGATCTTAAACTAACAATAGACAATTGTGTTTGCCCTTGAAAACACTTATGCTTAAGATATGTGTACATACTGTCGGTATGTACAGTAGATTAGTGTTAAGATGTGTGTATGCACTCAGCATGTGGTGCATACGTAAATAAGGATAAGGAATGCTATAAATAAAGGAGCTCTGGGCAACCAGAGCTGACACAGTCTAATAGCAGACAGCAACGAGTACAGACGTGTAGTAGCGCAGGCAAATATAAACATAAAAGCTTTGCAAGGCCGCACATAGGCCTGCATAGCTATAATCTATTATACAAACACGAACAGTGCAGTGATTAGTGAAGTGCAGTGGAAAAAATAGTGAAAATATTGTGACACTATATTATAAACAATTTATAAAACTTTGAAAGAAAAAAACATTGCGAGTTGTCACAACTCAGCGATGATTTTCCCAAACCCTGCGTCTCTTAGCGAGGTCGAGCTTGCCGCCCTTGTTAAGGACCTCCGCGAGTATCTGCTCAGAGTAGAGCATATACTCAACCACCAAAACTCCTCCATCACCACCAACTCCAATCCCAACGACAACTCCAACACCAACAACAACGAAAATACTAACGACGCTACCACCTCTCCCGAAATCGCTCAAATGAGCATCGATCCCCCCGATGACACCGTATTCATCGAAGTTCGCCGCCGGAAAAAACCCAAACGGGAAAATCCCAAACGGGAAGAACCCAAACGGGAAATCCCAAAGCGGCGCCGCACCACATCCCCCCCTGAAACCGTCGTAATTGACGATTTCCTTTCGTCATCCTTCTCCGATGAAAGTGAGGATCTAACCCCCCCACTAAGGAGAAAAACCCTCCTCCCATTCGAATCCTCAAGAAGGAATCGTGGGAGAAGGTGAGCTCCGGTCTGCGCAAAGCAGACATAAAAATCAGATCGGCTAAAGTGGTATCTGAAGCCATCATCGTGTACCCCGAAACCGTTGACTGATTTCGGGAGCTCACTTCTGCCCTGGAAAGGCACGAAATCCCATATACCACAAATCAGCTCCATCAAGACAAGGACCTGATTGTCGTGATCAGAGGCGTCTTCGAATACCTCGATGACGAAACCATCCTCAATGAATTGAGGATGAAAAATTCTGCGGTGAAGAGCATTCACCGCATGCGAAGGGGCACAAAAATATGGCCCCTGATTACGGTCAACCTTGACCCTTCGCACTCCTCAGTGAAGGCGATTTTTGACCTGAAAGCAATCGCTGGCCTCAGCGTCAGAGTAGAGGCAAAGCGGAAATCCAAAGTCATACCGCAATGCCTCCGATGTCTGAATTTCGCCCACACGGCAAACTACTGCCACGCTCCATGGGCCTGCGCCTTCTGCGGTCGCTCCCATGCCACGGCATCCTGCGCTCTCAAAGAGCAGAAAAACGCGAAGCCCACCTGCATTCACTGCAAGGGCCCTCATCGCGCCACCTATCGGGGTTGCCCTAAAGCCCCCCAAAAACACCAACCCGGCCCTCCAAAAAAGGCCCAAAAGACTACCAATGCTCTCCCACAAAGAGCTACTCGCCCCGCGGCACAGACCACACCACCATCTCAACCCCAACCACGAGCACAAGGGCCCACTCGCTCATACGCAGAGGTTGCCAAAAACGCAACCAAAAACACAACGCCCAATCCTGTCCCAAATATTGCTCACTTAGAGAAGCTTTTTCGGGACTTCCTGTCCACCGTCTTCAGGAACTAACCGTGGCCTGATAATCCTAAACTGGAACGCCAACGGGCTTTGCACTTCCAAAAGGATCGAACTGATCCAGCTAATAGAAGACAAATCCATTGATGTCGTTTGCATCACCGAAACTCCAAAAAATCCCTTTATATCCCGAACTTCACAATCTACAGAAACGACCGCCCAGATTCCAAAGGGGGCGGTGTCGCCATCTGTGTGAAGAACTCTATCCACCACCTAGCTGCCAACACTGGCCCCTCAACACTCGAGGCTGTAGGAATTGATGTATTTCTCAATTCACACAGGCACAGGATCATCACTCTCTATATCCCTCCTGACAAAAGCCCTCTCAACATTTCATCCCTCTTCAACTCCTCCACCCCTACCATTATCGCAGGCGATTTCAATTCTAAATATAGGATTTGGAATCGTTCTATGAATAATACTAATGGATTAACCCTTTGGAGAATGTTTCTCCAACACAACATCTTCAACATCGAAGCTCCCTCCGAACCGACCTACCACCCTACAAATCCCAGGTTCCAAGCAAGCACCCTGGACTTATTCCTCACAAAAAACGTGACCCTCAACAGAGATCCCTGGACTCTCCCGGAGCTCAGTTCAGACCACTCCCCGGTCTACCTGGAGCTCGCGAATCGCCCTCTACTTTCCCCTCGGTTAAAAATCAAAACCGATTTCCTCCACCTGAAATTCTTGTTGGAAACTTCCGCTTTCACTTGCACCCAAATCAACTCCATAGCTGATCTTGATAAGGCGGTCGCAAGTCTAACGGAGGAAATCCAAAGCTCAATAATCTCAGCCACCTCCTCAATAGAAGCTACCACAAACCCAAATAATCTTCCCCTACGTATCCGAGCACTCATCGCCAGGAAAAACAAAATCCGCAAACTCTGGCAAAAGCACAGACTCCCCCGGCTACGCCAAACTTTAAATTCCACTCAAAGGGAATTAAAGGTTCTCCTCCTCCAAAGAAGTTCTGAAGACTTCAACTCCTACATCGCTGAAGCCGAACAGCACCCTAAAAGTTGCTGGAAGGTAATCAGATCCTTAAGAAATCGTGAACTTCACCTCCCCGCCCTAATTAAAGACGGGATCTCTTATCCACAAGACAAGGACAAATTTGCTCAATCCCTATAAAACCAATGCTCCCCCTTTCCAAGCCTCCAAAAATTCGCTTCTTTTCACGAAGAAGTGTCAGCAACTGTCCGGAGCACAACCTTCCAGACGGTCGAGTTTCAGCCCACCTCCCCCAAAGAAGTCTCCGAGGCTATCCGCTCCCTCAAAAACCGGAAAGCTCCAGGCCACGACAGTATCGGTAACGGCGTCTTGAAAATCTTACCGCGGAAACACCTTGTTGCCCTAAACAACATCATAAACGCGATGATGCGCTTCCAATATTTTCCCCCGGCCTGGAAAGCCGCCACAGTCGTCTTTCTTCCCAAACAGGGAAAACCTCTAAGCGATCCGGCAAACCATCGCCCCATCAGCCTACTCTGCACCCTCAGCAAAGTAGCCGAAAGCATAATTCTTTCCCGACTGGAGAAATTTGTTTCGGAAAAGAAAATTCTTCCCGACTTCCAACATGGGTTTCGAAAGCAACACGGCACCGCACACCAACTTCTGCGGGTCTCCGAATTTGTCGCTAACAACCTCAACAAAGGAAGACACATCCCTATGCTCCTGCTTGACTGTAAACAAGCATTCGATCGGGTCTGGCATGATGGGCTTATTTACAAGCTTATAAAACTAAATTTCCCACAATACCTCATTGGCTTAGTTAAATCCTTTATGTCTGACCGGCAAATCACTGCTAGGGTGAATGGTGAGCTCTCCGAAGCTCACCCGATCACGGCGGGAGTTCCTCAGGGGTCCAAACTCTCCCCAGTGCTGTTCAACATTTATTGTTACGACATCCCAGCCGAGGAGAAAATCCTCACAGCACAATATGCGGATGATGTCGCCTTCTTGTACGCCTCCCGTACAATTAACTTCAGCACATCCGCCCTCAATAAATTCATCCCCACCGTCCTCGACTGGTACTGGTTGTGGAGATTCGACATCAACACAACCAAATCAGAGGCAATATTCTTTTCACGGAGGAAACGCATTCCACCAAAAATCTTGGTAAATAGGTTCCCCATCAAATGGAGCCCTTCCGCGAAATACCTCGGTGTTGTCTTCGACAGGCGGCTAACCTGGACGAAACAAATCACAGCAGTTCGAGGTAAAGCCAATGGCGCCTTCGGCGCATTAAAACCCTTTTTCACCAATAAAAAGGTTTCACAAAGCACCAAAAAGCGAGCTTTTAATGCCATCATTAGAAGCATCTGCTCCTACGCCATCCCTATTTGGGGCTCTGCCTCACCCAGACAACTGTCCAGGCTTCAATCCACATACATGCGTCTACTCAGATCAGCCCTTAGTTTCCCGTGGTATGTTAGAAACAAACAGATCCTAGTGGAAACAAATCTCCCTTCCATTCAATCGGCAGCTATTTCTTACGCTGCAAATCTCCGGGCGTCAGTTGCATCCCACGCAAACCCCAGCATCAACTGTCTTGCCACTCTCAGGTGCAAGAAAACCGACCGTTTCAGAAGGCCATGTATCCTGACAAATCCTTCCGCTCCCACCTAACCAAAACCTCGAGCTTCGCTTATTAGCGTCAGATTCTTTTGAGGGCCACCACCGCTCGCAACTGAATCTTCCTCCTTCTCCCGCAATTTATCTTCTAGGTTCATAACCATATGGTTGGCAACCAGTGTGGGGGGGTTTTAGTCGGTAGGCGCATCACGCGAATCCGACACTACCCGCCAGGGTGTCTTTCGAAGATTTCCCCCCCACATCTCTTCAAAAAACAAAAACAAAACAAAAACCAGAGCTGAGTTCTATTTAACAGCCGAAACCCTACGCCTCTTACTTTACAATTACCATTTCATTCTTATTAACTCAAAAAGTTTACAATGAATCCACCATCCTCTACACCGCAAGATGAAGCAACTACATCAACAACTATCGAAAATCCAATGAGTCATATACCCAAGCATGATGTTACTGTTTTTGGTGTGTCTACCGATTTGACTGATCTTAATTTACCAACCCATCTGGATATCTTGAGATATTATTTTTACTTAAGCGAACGTGCTAAAACAGAACAAAAAAAGTTTTCCCATAAATCATTCACTATTCAAGTACAAGATAAGTTGATTGGAATTTGGGAAAAACTTGGTATGGAAATAATGCTGAAAAAAAGTGTATGTAATAAATTTAATAAACATGTAAATGCGATTTGAAGGCAGCTCCATGTGCATGCGGCTGGGTTCTCGAGCGCCTCAAAGAGTTCATGCACGATCAACATAATCAGAGAAGACTAACAATGAATGCATTTATGATGGAAACTGAAGAGCAAGGAGCAACGTCTATGTCATCAATGCCAACATACCAAGATCCCGATGATTCCACATACGCACCGCCACCGGTTCAAGAAGATATGGATAGAAGCACAAGTTCACAATACACAGAGAGATACGATTGTTTTAACTTTGCCTTGGTATGTGACAGATTTGGTGTGCCTGACAGAGTAGCATCAGCATTGGGAACCGCTCTTTTGCAAGATTTTAAAATTAAAGATAAGCATGGGAAACCTCTCATCATGGATAAATCGAAATTTCGCAGAGAAAATTAATTTTTTTCATTTACATATGTTCTGACTAAATAAATTTCTTAAGAGAAAAAATAGATATTATTATAAATAAATAAATAACAAGTAAGGAAGGGCTAAGTTCGGGTGTCACCGAATATTTTATACTCTCGCATGGTAAAGTGATAATCGAGATTTCATTATCCGTCATTTAAATATTTTTCAAATACCGTAATTTTGTAAAGTTTTATTCCGCTATCATCGTTGATTCCTAATGTACATATACATGTATTATACAGAGAAGGCATCAGATGGAATTCAAAATAGCGTTATATTGGAAGAAGGCGTGGTTGTGAACCGATTTCACCCATATTTCGTACATGTCATCAGGCTGTTAAGAAAATATTATATACCGAATTTCATTGAAATCGGTCAAGTAGTTCCTGAGATATGGTTTTTGGTCCATAAGTGGGCGAGGCCACGCCCATTTTCAATTTTTAAAAAACGCTTGGGTGCAGCTTCCTTCTGCCATTTCTTCCGTAAAATTTAGTGTTTCTGACGTTTTTTGTTAGTCGGTTAACGCACTTTTAGTGATTTTCAACATAACCTTTGTATGGGAGGTGGGCGTGGTTATTATCCGATTTCTTCCATTTTTGAACTGTATATGGAAATACCTGAAGAAAACGACTCTGTAGAGTTTGGCTGACATAGCTATAGTGGTTTCCGAGATATGTACAAAAAACTTAGTAGGGGGCGGGGCCACGCCCACTTTTCCAGAAACATTACGTCCAAATATGCCCCTCCCTAATGCGATCCCTTGTGCCAAATTTGACTTTAATATCTTTATTTATGGCTTACTTATGACACTTTATATGTTTTCGGTTTCCGCCATTTTGTGGGCGTGGCAGTGGGCCGATTTTGCCCATCTTCGAACTTAACTTCTTATGGAGCCAAGGAATACGTGTACCAAGTTTCATCATGATATCTCAATTTTTACTCAAGTTACAGCTTGCACGGACAGACGGACGGACAGACGGACGGACGGACAGACAGACATCCGGATTTCGACTCTACTCGTCACCCTGATCACTTGGTATATATAACCCTATATCTGACTCTTTTAGTTTTAGGACTTACAAACAACCGTTATGTGAACAAAACTATAATACTCTCCTTAGCAACATTGTTGCGAGAGTATAAAAATAAAGAAAAAACATAGCAATTTAGCTGATTTTTTCATGTAAATCACCAAAAATGGTGATTTTTTGAAATGATTGTATGGGGAACCCCCCAGGGGAGTTCCAGGGGGTGTGCCACTGGTATGGGTGGATCGGCCGTCCAAAGTTAGTGGGGGTCGGTCATACATTTGGACTCGATTGGAGCACTCTAAATGGGTCAAAGTGGGATTTTTCAAAATTTGCCCCTACCCAAAGGTTCGTCCCAAATTGGGGGACATCAAAATTCGTTTTAGTGGTATGGTTCCTTCGGCAAAGTATCTTATTTTAATCCCTAGAATATGATTTTCATAGAGCAATGGGCGATTTTTAAATCGACCCGCCCTAACACACAGTGAATAACAAAAAAAGAAGCATAGCTGAAGTGAAAGTTCAATCGTAATTTGGGATGAGTGCACAATGACTCACAAATATTCCCACGAAGTATTTCACAGAACGCCGTCAATCATTCTTCGCTCTACGTTTCCAAACATTTTCAACATATCGTTGAGCAGTAGTCGGGCTGTTTTTAAAGTTAGACCGCAAGTTCAAATCCTAATCCCGTGGATTCTTGTTCCGGCAATAACGCCTTTATTATAATATTTTCACTGTATTGAAAAGTTTTCTATAATATAATTTAAGAGTATGGTAATACCTGCTTAGCTTTTATGTCTACTTTAAACATCTTGTATTTGAGGAACATCTGAAGATAATGTGTTAGCTGTAGTACTGCGACATGGCTTTTTGGTAATGGTGAAGTACTCCAACTGGAAATAGGAAACATGAAAAATAGGACATGTAGTTTGAATAATCATAACACTGTTATATAGCATGTAGTTTTCGATATAATATGTATGTACGTATATTGGCACATACTCATTTTAGCTACAGCAAAATATTGTTTACCAAATTTTTGAAAAAATAACAGTTTCATAGAGCATGCATAAATGGTAGAATTCCTGATCCTAACATAAGTGAGATTATAATAACATTGAATACGAAGAATCGACAAATTTTTTTTGGTGTAATTCTTTTTTATGTTCGTGTAAAGTTTAATCTCCATATGCCAATTAGTATTTGTGCGAAAAATTTGTCTGTCGATTTTTACTATGAAAAAAAAAAATTAACAAAGGGTTTATATGAAGTTTTTTGTTTTCAATGGAATCACGGCTCAAAACAAACAAAATTATTTTAATAGCACAAAGCTTTCAGTGCAGATTTTTCTCTGTTAATGACATCGAAAACAGTCAAGAAACCAGTGCTTGAAACCCGTCGTGTTGGCATCAGAGAGATGGGAGAGCATGTCAATTAGCCTTATTGTAAACTTTGTGTTTTTCTTATCGTGTACTTCACATAGGAAATATTTCCTATATTCGAAAATGTTCCGTAGCGTAAATGTATTTCTTTTCATATGAAATCATAAAATTCGTTCAAAAAGCCGTTGAGAGGGAACAAACTTTCATTGAAATGTAAGTATATTTTATTAAAAATTTTCTTAATCTAAAAAACTGTTTTTTATGAAATATTAATAAGGCCCAGTTAACATACACGGTCCATTCCAAAGTAAACCTCCTGGCGGCGCCATCTATATGTCGATTGGTGCCTTAGAATATGCTATCTTTATCGATTGTCCAGTGATAATTTCATGGCATTTCATCGATTGGAAGTGAAGTTATTGCATTTTATGTGTCAATATGTTTGTGTTATCGGTGCGAAAATGAGCTTCGTTGCGTTTGTTGCACGATAATGCGCCGTTTCATCGATCGACGCTTGTGACCGATTATTTGACCAAAATTCACATTTTAACCATTAACCACCCTACGTTATCACCGTGCGACTTCTTCCTTTTCGGAAAAACGCATTTGCCCATGAAAGGAAAGCGTTATGCAGTTGTAGAGGCCATTCAAAAGGCTTGCACCGGCTTACTGGCGGTCATACCAGCCAACGAGCTAAAACACTCGTTCGACATGCTTTTGGACCGTGCACAAAGCTGTATTGAAGCAGAAGGAGACTAGTTTGAACAAAATAAATTGATGTTGCCGAAAAAACCATATTTCCATTTCTGTATTTTTTTAAGTCCTGTTTACTAAAGAAAGTGTAGATGCATATTGGAAGAAGAACAAGTAAGGAAGGGCTACGTTCGGGTGTCACCGAACATTTTATACTCTCGCATGATAATGTGATAATCGAGATTTCATTATACATATTTTTCAAATACCGTATTTGTGTAAAGTTTTATTCCGCTATCATCATCGGTTCCTAATTGTATATATTATACAGAGAAGGCATCAGATGGAATTCAAAATAGCGTTATATTGGAAGAAGGCGTGGTTGTAAACCGATTTCACCCATATTTCGTACATGTCATCAGGGTGTTAAGAAAATAGTATATACCGAATTTTATTGAAATCGGTAGAGTAGTTCCTGAGATATGGTTTTTGGTCCATAAGCGACGCCACGCCCATTTTCAATGTTTAAAAAAAGCCTGGATGCAGCTTCCTTCTGCCATTTTTTCCGTAAAAGTTAGGTTAACGCACTTTTAGTGATTTTCAACATAACCTTTGTATGGGAGGTGGGCGTGGTTATTATCCGATTTCTTCCTTTTTTGAACTGTAAATTGACAAAGCTATAGTAGTTTCCGAGATATGTACAAAAACTTAGTAGGGGGCGGGGCCACGCCCACTGTTCCAAAAAATTACGTCCAAATATGCCCCTACCTAATGCGATCCTTTGTGCCAAATTTCACTTTAATATCTTTATTTATGGCTTAGTTATGACACTTTATAGGTTTTCGGTTTTCGCCATTTTGTGGGCGTGGCAGTGGGCCGATTTTGCCCATCTTAGAACTTAACCTTCTTATGGAGCCAAGAAATACGTGTACCAAGTTTCATAATGACATCTCAATTTTTACTCAAGTTACAGCTTGCACGGACGGACGGACGGACAGACAGACATCCGGATTTCAACTCTACTAGTCACCCTGATCACTTTGGTATATATAACCCTATATCTGACTCTTTTAGTTTTAGGACTTACAAACAACCGTTATGTGAACAAAACTATAATACTCTCCTTAGCAACTTTGTTGCGAGAGTATAAAAATAAAAAATATTGCCTGCAAAGAGAAGCTTAGGCATTACCTAGTAATGTTGACTTATGTATATACATCTCTTCGTTGGTTTAAGTTTTTCTTTTTCTATAATAAATGCATTTTCTTTAATTTATTTTAACAATTTTAATTTACATTTTATTGAAATCAAAATGGTTATTAAATTTGTGAATAAAATTAAGTATATCTATTCTTAAAGAAAAAAGAACATAATATATTGAACGAAACTATTGATTCTAAAAATACAATGAATATGTTTGTATGTTTTAAAATTTAAAAGGAATTCCCAATAAAAGCTCCAATAAGTCTGGCCTCCTTGCTATAGGAGGAGTTGGATCCAATTTCATCAAACTGTATTACTTCAAAAACTTCAGCCTGGGAAGTAATAAAATATGTATCGCAAAATCAAAACAAAAGCATCAGTGATAGATTGCCGAAGTTCAATGGTTTAATCGAAATTCGAACACAAGTCTTCGTTCACGCGAAATTTACGATACGAATTTTTCGTTCGTGTGGAAATAAAAATACAGGTGAGAAAATAATGTAATTAAACACTTTAGTTTTATTTTATTACATATGTCTATAAAAACATTTTATTTAATAACACTTGCGTAAAATTATGGGATTAAGCATTTTAGTTCTATAATATATATGTATATGGAGGATGGAGTCATGTGTAGAAATTCACGCAAGTAAGGAAAGTTCTCTGATCGCCATTCACTTTGGAGTGGCCAGAAACAATTCTTTTACTGGAAACGGTCAAAATTCTAAAATTAAAATTCTGAAGTCGAAATTCCGGAATCAAAATTCTGGGTCGACAAAATTCTGGAAATCGGAGATCCGCAATTCCTTCGCTTTTTTTGGCTGCATTTCAAAATTCTGGTTTTTCATAATTCCGGAATTTACGTTTTCCAGAATTAATTCTGGAAATTTTTTCCCCAAAATTTGAGCCAAATCGTGTATCTTTGCTTATACATACATAATTATATAACATAAACAAAACATAACCTCCACAATGATTCCAAATTCAAACATGTTTATCGGAAAGACAAAAAACAACATTATTAACAAATAAAGATCAAATAGATACTACATTAATGGATCATGAGAATGTTCATTTCTTTTTTTTCGTATAACATGTTCACAGCCATCGAATTGTGTGACAATACGCACGGTACATTTGTTTTTAATTCGTTCAGGACAAGTCCAGTTAAATGTTTTCTTATTTTTTCGTTCCAAATACATAGAAGAAGTAGCCGTCGACGTTTAACATGTCTTTTCCTTTATTGGACTTCACCACAGTTATATTTACCATCATTTCACAAAAATATTTAGCACGTTTTTATTAATGAAATTGCAGTAACACATTGCTTAGTCAGTACATACATATATGTAAGTTAATACCACCAGTTCACATTACATGAACATATTCTTTATCTGTCATAAATATGTAACATGACACTTACGACCCATATGGTCCGTATTAAGTATCCGTAAGTAACATTATGCGTACTTTGCTAATACTGTCCGCCTTAGGTGGTCCAAAAATGTAACTCATAGATTGTAAGATGAATCTTCCCACTTGTAACATATGTCCTACATATGTCCTATCTCAAGTGGATTGTAGATATACTTCCTAGAATGTAAGATTAATATTTGTATCTAGGCTTAAGCAAAATATTGTATTTAAGAAAATGTAATAAAGAAAACGAGGCAGTTGACCACAGGGGGTTGACCACGGCAGTTGACCACGGGCAGTTGCCCGTAGTTGCCCACGAAAACTAAACGGAGTTTTTAATTGGCGATCCTGCCAGGAGATGAAATAATCTCTGGCGGACCAAAATGTAACAATAAATTTCGGCGGTAACCATTTAAGGGGACAAAAAATCCTCGTGTTACCGTTTGAAAAACAATCAAGTATCCTCAATTGAGGATAAAAGTAAAAAAAAAGTTAAAAAAACGCTAAGTCCAAAAAGAGACACATAATCAAAAAAATCTCAACCACTTAGAAAATTATTGAAAAAATTTCGAGTGTGTGTTTGTGCCTACTGCCAATCGAACGCGCCTCATCTATACGGATTACGAGCGAAAAACAAGCTAACGTACGCGTTACAACAATTGAAAAAATAAGTAAAATTGAGAAACAAAAAACTACAACAGTTTCACAAATAATGTGATTTTAAAATGTGAATTGAAAAACCAAAAACTGAAAGTGAAAATTTTTGAAAATTTCAAACAAATAGAAAAAAGTGCGTGGATCTATAAACTATCCACATAAAAACAAATAAATAAAAAAAATTCTGTAAATCAGAAATTTCACCAAAAAACTGATTTCATTTAAACCTCGCACACGGCCGCCAACGACGACCATTGCACAACCAACCGCCAAAATTCGACTTAAAAAGCAACAGCAACAGCAAAGTCAACAATAGCCGCAACAGTAGTAACAGCAGCAATAGCAACAGTAACAACAGCAGCAGTAGAAGCAGCAACATAAAATTAGTTGTAAGTAAGGCTTATACATATGTATTTATTAATTAAATTAAGTATAAAAATTGTTTATTGTGAGTATTAATTTGATTCATGAAACTCCCAAATATATATATAAAAAAAAAAACAAAACCGAAAAATAAATTTAAATGAAAAAAATATAATTCTTTGGGAGCAGAAACTCCTGAAGTGCCTGCCGAAGATTTTTCCGGCAATATTTTATTAAAAAAAAATATTTTGGGACAAAAAGGTCCTAAAACGCCAGCCGAAGTTCATACCGGCAAAATAAAACAAAAAAATAATGGAAAAATATATAAAATAAATATAAATATATATATGTAAATCAAAATATAAAAATTCAAAATTTATATTACTTTGAACAAAAAAGTCTTAAGGCACCAGCCGAAGATTTTACCGGTATAATAAAACAAAAAAGAATGGCGAAAAGCCAAATAGAATATAAAAATACTAAATTTAAAATACTTGGGACTATAAAATCCTAAGACGCCAGTCGAAGATAATACCGACAATAAAATAAAAGAATATGCTCCAAAAAAGGAGGTACTAATATATTACATAAATAATTTCAATAATTGGGGTACTCACAAGCCATCGTAAAGCATCGTAAAATCGTAAAATTATAAATTTTTACACTTGCTTAAAAAAAAAAAACAATGTTGTTAGATTTCATACAAAAATGAGTTTACACATTTACAATTCTCAATGTTATGTTTTCGAATCGTTATAACTTATAACTTTATGCGACTTGAGAAAACCCTAAATGTAAAAGAAAAAATTGCTGAAATGTATTCAGGCAATAATACAATAAAAGATGTCATATATAAAAACACTTCCATCAAAAAATAATTAGAAGTCAAAAATAATATAAAATGTATCGAAAGTATATTTAAGAGTCAAATTTAAATAAATTAAGATTTCAAAATAGTACTGTTCAAATTGATAAAATAGTCTATAGCCTCACGTACTACTATATATCCATTTGAATCGGGGCGCTTCAATTTAGAGGTGGGGGAGTTAATACCACCAGTTCACATTACATGAACATATTCTTTATCTGTCATAAATATGTAACATGACACTTACGACCCATATGGTCCGTATTAAGTATCCGTAAGTAACATTATGTGTACTTTGCTAATACTGTCCGCCTTAGGTGGTCCAAAAATGTAACTCATAGATTGTAAGATGAATCTTCCCACTTGTAACATATGTCCTACATATGTCCTATCTCAAGTGGATTGTAGATATACTTCCTAGAATGTAAGATTAATATTTGTATCTAGGCTTAAGCAAAATATTGTATTTAAGAAAATGTAATAAAGAAAACGAGGCAGTTGACCACAGGGGGTTGACCACGGCAGTTGACCACGGGCAGTTGCCCGTAGTTGCCCACGAAAACTAAACGGAGTTTTTAATTTGTATGTATATGTGGGTACACAGTAAACTAAATCATTATGGTAGTCCAAAAAAGTAAATGAACAACAACAAACAAAGAAATAACAATAACAAATACAATCATGCAATTGTAAAAAACTACTTACTAGGCAATAAAACATATGATTACAGAATGGCAAAATTCTGTAATTAATGATTAAAAATGCGTGTTGATAAGAAAGAAGTGCGCAATTTTTTGTTATCAACACGCATTTTTAATCACTAATTACAGAATTTTGCCATTCAGAATTTTGCAATTCAGAATTTTGCAATTTAAAATTTCGTTATCCAGAATTTTGAATTCCAGAATATTGACTTCCATAACTTTGATTCCCGGTGTTCCGACTTCCGGAATTATGAATGCAGAATTTCCAAAAAAGCAGAATTTTGACCCCAACCCTTCTTTTACATATGGCTCAAGCAGCTCACGACTTTCGTCCTTTTGATGGCGACCATGGCAAAAGAAATAAGAACTACGATTTGAGGGCATGCACCTGGAACGGCCGGTTCATTAATTGGGAAGGTGCCGCTGGCCAGCTGGTTGATGTCCTCGTTAGAGTGAAGGCTGACATCACCGCCGTCCAGGAAATGCGATGGACGGGACAAGGACTGAGGATAGTAGGTTATTGTGGCATTTACTACAGTGGCCATATAATGAAGCACAATTTTGGTGTGGGATGCGTGGTGGGAGAGAGACTTCGTCGTCGAGTATTATCATTCACTTCTGTGGATGAACGTCTAGCCACAATCCGCATCAAAGAGAGGTTCTTCGACATATCGCTGATTTGCGCCCACGCTCCGACGGAAGAGAAGGACGATGTGACCAAAGATGCCTTCTATGAGCGCTTGGAGCGCACCTATGAGTACTGCCCCCGTCACGATGTCAAAATCGTGCTTGGTGACTTTAACGCCAGGATGGGCAAGGAAACTATCTTTGGCGCAACAGTCGGTAAATTCAGCGTCCACGAGGAAACATCCCCAAATGGGTAGAGGCCGCCGGGCCCGAAATATGGTAGTATTAGATTCCAGCATAGAAAAATTCATTAAGCAACTTGGCTGTCTCCGGATCGAAATACCACCAACCAGATCGATCATGTTGTGAAAGACGGAAGACACGTCTCCAGTGTTCTAGACGTGCGTATAAGGGAACTGTGGAACGGCATTTCAAGCACCTTACATACAGCTGCAACCGAAATCATTGGTTTTCGCAGAATGCAAAATTACAGCTGGTATGCCGAGGAGTGCCGTGTCGCAGCGGAGAGAAAACAGACTGCCTATCTCGACCACAACACGTGCGGGATGGTATAGATTCCGAGAGGGAAGTGAGAGGCATTTGCAGACAGAAAAAGAAAGAGGCCGAAATGTGTGAGTACGAAGAGCTTGATAAGGTGCCCGGCAGGGGTAATACTCGAAAATTCTACAGGAAAATGCGGCAGCTAACAGAAGGTTATCACCCAAAAGTGACCGATGCCCAGAGCATACTAAAATTATAGAAGGAATACTTCTCCAAACTGTTGAATGGCAGTGAAAGACAACGCCTGGAGGAGGCGAACCCGATTCCCCAATCGATGACAATGGAGCATACGTTCCATTGCCCGACCATGAAAAAGTTCGAATAGCAATTACCCGTCTGAAGAACAACAAAGTAGCGGGGGCCGATGGATTATCGGCCGAACTATTCAAACACGGCGGCGAAGAACTGATAAGGAGGATGCATCAGCTTCTTTGTAAAATATGGTCAGACGAAAGCATGCCCACCGATTGGAATTTAAGTGCGCTCTGCCCAATCCACAAAAAGGGAGATCCCACAATCTGCGCTAATTACGGTGAAATAAGACTCCTCAACATCGCGTATAAGGTTTTACCGAGCGTATTGTGACAACGATTAAGGCCCACCGTCAACAAACGGATTGGACCTTATCAGTGTGGCTTTAGATCAGGCAAGTCAACAACGGACCAGATATTCACCATACGCCAAGTTTTGGAAAATACCCGTGAAAGGAGAATCGACACACACCACCTCTTATGCCGCGATGTATGAACACCAAAAGCTCCGTCAAGATCGGAAAGGACCTCTCCGAGCCGTTCGGTACTAAACGAGGTTTCAGACAAGGCGACTTCCTATCGTGTGACTTCATCAATCTGCTGCTGGAGAAAATAATTCAAGCTGCAGGACTTAATCGAGCAGGTACCATCTGCGGTTACTGGCGTACGCCGATGATATTGATATCATTGGTCGCAACACCCGCGTTGTTAGTTCTGCTTTCTCCAGACTGGACAAGGAAGCAACGCAAATGGTTCTAGCAGTGAACGAGGTCTTGGCTCTCACGTCACAGTTGACAGGTATAACTTTGAAGTCGTAGGTAATTTCGTCTATCTTGGAACCGGTATAAACACCACCAATAATGTCAGCCTGGTCATGTTGTCCGAGTGGACGAAAGCACTCCAACTGTGAAAATATTCGACGCAGTACTCGCCGGGGGAAGCAGAGGAAGAGGAATATCTCCACTAAGTTGGAAGGACCAGGTGGAGAAGGACCTGGCTTCGCTTGGAATATCCAATTGGCGCCACATAGCGAAAAGAAGAAACGACTGGCGCGCTGTTGTTAACTCGGCTATAATCGCGTAAGCGGTGTCTACGTCAATAAAGAAGAAGAAGTAGTAAAGCCGAGAGTATTAAAACAAAAGTGTCAAATTTCGAGTCGTGTTGCATTGCGAATTCTTACACAGTGTATTGAACAACATCAAATATATATTCAAAACTTTACAAAAAGGCGACCTTCAATTTTGGGCGAGGCGAGACCAAAGCAAAATTGGTAATAGAATATAGTAATAGTATATAGAAATTATTTCGAATTATTCAACTTAAAGCCAGCGAAACTGCAAGAAATATGATTTCAAGAAAAAAGGCAAAAAAAAGTTAACAAGTAAGGAAGGGCTAAGTTCGGGTGTCACCGAATATTTTATACTCTCGCATGGTAAAGTGATAATCGAGATTTCATTATCCGTCATTTAAATATTTTTCAAATACCGTATTTTTGTAAAGTTTTATTCCGCTATCATCATTGGTTCCTAATGTTTATACTCGTATTATACAGAGAAGGCATCAGATGGAATTCAAAAAAAACTTTATATTGGAAGAAGGCGTGGTTGTGAAACGACTTCACCCATATTTCGTACATGTCATCAGGGTGTTAAGAAAATATTATATACCGAATTTTATTGAAATCGGTGGAGTAGTTCCTGAGATATGGTTCTTGGTCCATAAGTGGGCGGCGCCACGCCCATTTTCAATTTTTAAAAAAAGCCTGGGTGCAGCTTCCTTCTGCCACTTCTTCCGTAAAATTTAGTGTTTCTGACGTTTTTTATGAGTCGGTTAACGCACTTTTAGTGATTTTCAACATAACCTTTGTATGGGAGGTGGGCGTAGTTATAACCCGATTTCTTCCATTTTTGAACTGTATCATAAAATGCCTGAAAAAAACGGCTCTGTAGAGTTTGGTTGACATAGCTATGGTAGTTTCCGAGATATGTACAAAAAACTTAGTAGGGGGCGGGGCCAAACCCACTTTTCCAAAACAATTGCGTCCAAATATGCCCCTCCCTAATGCGATCCCTTGTGCCAAATTTCACTTTAATATCTTTATTTATGGCTTAGTTATGAAACTTTATAGGTTTTCGGTTTCCGCCATTTTGTGGGCGTGGCAGTGGGCCGATGTTGCCCATCTTCGAACTTAACCTTCTTATGGAGCCAAGGAATACGTGTACCAAGTTTCATCATCATATCTCAATTTTTACTCAAGTTACAGCTTGCACGGATGGACGGACGGACAGACGCACGGACGGACAGACGGATGGACGGACAGACAGACATCCGGATTTCAACTTCTACTGTCACCCTGATCACTTTGGTATATATAACCCTATATCTGACTCTTTTAGTTTTAGGACTTACAAACAACCGTTATGTGAACAAAATTATAATACTCTCGTTAGCAACATTGTTGCGAGAGTATAAAAACATGTTGATATTAGCAGCTGGTCACCGATTCCCAAACCGAGAAAAAAATAATTTTCTAACACCAACATTTTTATTATATGTTGATAAAGCAACTTTATTTCAAAAGTGTGACAAATTTCAAAGAAAATATTCGGATGTAATAGGGCGTAGTTTGTCACTTCATCTTATTAATATTTATCTAGTTTTACGTCAACTAACTTAAGCATGGACCAATTACGTAAGGAAATATTTAATGAACTAAATATATAACGGAAGTTTTTACAGCAATGTTATTATTTTTTACAATTTCTGTCACTACTGCAGCAGCTGATAGGTCATTTAGCAAATTTAAAATTATAAAAAAATTTTAAGAAATTATACGGATCAAACTCGACTCCGACATTTATTGCTAATGTCAATTAAAAACAAAACCGCATCAAGCCTGGATTTAAACGAAGTCATTTATATCTAAAAATAAAGCTAGGAAAAAATTGTAAATATAATTTTTATTTATTATTATTTAGTCAGGTGGGGGCGACTTTTACACAGGGTTTGTCCGGAAAATCAGTCATATGATTTTCTTCCGCCGCGGCTGTACTTCGGAACGTGCGCGCAGCAACTGGATTCGATAGAGGGCGTTCCGGCTAACGAACGAGCGAGGACAAATATTTTCGCGCGTTGTGTTTCTGTGAGTATTGCAAGCCGAAAATGCAGCGTTCGTAGAGTAGAGGTACGCGATTAAATGTGTGTGTTGTTGATATGAACAAGCAGGCTTACCCAGATAATGCTTTAGCAAGGAATGTTATGTTTCGTTGGTACCATGCCATTTTGGAGGGCCGGAAAGAGGTCGCTGATGAAGACCGTGCTGGAAGACCTACAACTTCGACGAACACAGACAATGTGACTAGTATGCGCAAATTTTTGAACTCGGACCGTCGACTAAGTATTCGTTCAGTTGCCCAGATATTAAATTTATCAAAATCTATGGTTCATTACGTTGTGACGGAGCACTTGAACACGCGAAAGGTGTGCTCGAAGATGGTCCTAAAATTGCTCACTGACGACCAGAAATTGTGTCTTTTTTGTGAACAGCTACCTAACCCAGGCCGGCATACCAACGCTTCCGCAGCCGTCCTACAGACCAGATGCTGCACCCCGGACTTTTCCTTGTTTCCTTACCTGAAAAGGCCGATTAAAAGCAAGCATATTGAGACGACATAGGGGATCCAAGGAGCATGCACCCCGGTTCTCAAGGCTTTTCCGGAGAATGTCTTCCGTGACGCCTTCAATGCTTGGAAATCGCGCTGGCAGCATTGCATCGACGCAGAAAGAGCCTATTTTGAAATCCTTGAACCTTCCCTATTTCGTTTTATTAGCCAAACCTACACCAATTATGAATTGTAATTTATGTTGTTACTGTTTAATACTTTTATTACCTGTCCTGCTGTGCACAAAAAAGGGCTTATCATTTTTGAAGTATTTGTTTATTTCATACTTTTATTTGATAAAACCTAATCAATGTGTACATAGCAGTGGGATCCATTTGTTAATTTTCCCCGGAGCCCTTGGCTAACTAGGTACGCCACTGCTCTTGGTGGTCAGTTTTAGACACTCACTTCTATTTTACCCAATTATTTTAGGATTTTATGCTGAACATTTTATTTATATATTTTTTTCATGTTTTGAAACATATTCACTTCATTTTACGAATATAACTCATAATGATCAACATTCTGTTTAAAGTTTGTTAGAATAGCTAAAATCATTGAAAGTAGGGCCAAACCACGTCAAGTGGTCATGAAAATTTCGCAAAATCACCGATTTTGAAAATTAGCAGTTCAATAGGAAGGGGATCAGACGCATACCCCGTGATATAAATATTTTGCCAAAATTCTCTTTTTTTGATACAGTTATTGAAGGATGAAACTTAGAGCACGATAAAATTGTAAAATTATTTTCTATAAACTTTCCTTCGCTTTTTTTGGCTGCATTTCAAAATTCTGGTTTTTCATAATTCCGGAATTTACGTTTTCCAGAATTAATTCTGGAAATTTTTTCCCCAAAATTTGAGCCAAATCGTGTATCTTATATTAATTTTTCTTATACATACATAATAATATAACATAAACAAAACATAACCTCCAAAATGATTCCAAATTCAAACATGTTTATCGGAATAAAGATCAAATAGATACTACATTAATGGATCATGAGAATGTTCATTTCTTTTTTTTCGTATAACATGTTCACAGCCATCGAATTGTGTGACAATACGCACGGTACATTTGTTTTTAATTCGTTCAGGACAAGTCCAGTTAAATGTTTTCTTATTTTTTCGTTCCAAATACATAGAAGAAGTAGCCGTCGACGTTTAACATGTCTTTTCCTTTATTGGACTTCACCATAGTTATATTTTCCATCATTTCACAAAAATATTTAGCACGTTTTTATTAATGAAATTGCAGTAACACATTGCTTAGTCAGTACATACATATATGTATGTATATGTAGGTACATAGTAAACTAAATCATTATGGTAGTACAAAAAAGTAAATGAACAACAACAAACAAAGAAATAACAAATACAATCATGCAATTGTAAACAACTACTTACTAGGCAATAAAACATATGATTACAGAATGGCAAAATTCTGTAATTAATGATTAAAAATGCGTGTTGATAACAAAAAAAGTGCGCAATTTTTAATCACTAATTACAGAATTTTGCCATTCAGAATTTTGCAATTTAAAATTTCGTTAAAGCATTTTCGTAAAAAGCAGAATTTTGACCCCAACCCTTCTTTTACATATGGCTCAAGCAGCTCACGACTTTCGTCCTTTTGATGGCGACCATGGCAAAAGAAATAAGAACTACGATTTGAGGGCATGCACCTGGAACGGCCGGTTCATTAATTGGGAAGGTGCCGCTGGCCAGCTGGTTGATGTCCTCGTTAGAGTGAAGGCTGACATCACCGCCGTCCAGGAAATGCGATGGACGGGACAAGGACTGAGGATAGTAGGTTATTGTGGCATTTACTACAGTGGCCATATAATGAAGCACAATTTTGGTGTGGGATGCGTGGTGGGAGAGAGACTTCGTCGTCGAGTATTATCATTCACTCCTGTGGATGAACGTCTAGCCACAATCCGCATCAAAGAGAGGTTCTTCGACATATCGCTGATTTGCGCCCACGCTCCGACGGAAGAGAAGGACGATGTGACCAAAGATGCCTTCTATGAGCGCTTGGAGCGCACCTATGAGAACTGCCCCCGTCACGATGTCAAAATCGTGCTTGGTGACTTTAACGCCAGGCTGGGCAAGGAAAGTATCTTTGGCGCAACAGTCGGTAAATTCAGCGTCCACGAGGAAACATCCCCAAATGGGTAGAGACCGCCGGGCCCGAAATATGGTAGTATTAGATTCCAGCATAGAAAAATTCATAAAGAAACTTGGCTGTCTCCAGATCGAAATACCACCAACCAGATCGATCATGTTGTGAAAGACGGAAGACACGTCTCCAGTGTTCTAGACGTGCGTATAAGGGAACTGTGGAACGGCATTTCAAGCACCTTACATACAGCTGCAACCGAAATCATTGGTTTTCGCAGAATGCAAAATTACAGCTGGTATGCCGAGGAGTGCCGTGTCGCAGCGGAGAGAAAACAGACTGCCTATCTCGACCACAACACGTGCGGGATGGTATAGATTCCGAGAGGGAAGCGAGAGGCATTTGCAGACAGAAAAAGAAAGAGGCCGAAATGTGTGAATACGAAGAGCTTGATAAGGTGTAATACTCGAAAATTCTACAAAAAAATACGGCAGCTAACAGAAGGTTATCACCCAAAAGTGACCGATGCCCAGAGCATACTAAAATTATAGAAGGAATACTTCTCCAAACTGTTGAATGGCAGTGAAAGACAACGCCTGGAGGAGGCGAACCCGATTCCCCAATCGATGACAATGGAGCATACGTTCCATTGCCCGACCATGAAAAAGTTCGAATAGCAATTACCCGTCTGAAGAACAACAAAGTAGCGGGGGCCGATGGATTATCGACCGAGCTATTCAAACACGGCGGCGAAGAACTGATAAGGAGGATGCATCAGCTTCTTTGTAAAATATGGTCAGACGAAAGCATGCCCACCGATTGGAATTTAAGTGCGCTCTGCCCAATCCACAAAAAGGGAGATCCCACAATCTGCGCTAATTACGGTGAAATAAGACTCCTCAACATCGCGTATAAGGTTTTACCGAGCGTATTGTGACAACGATTAAGGCCCACCGTCAACAAACGGATTGGACCTTATCAGTGTGGCTTTAGATCAGGCAAGTCAACAACGGACCAGATATTCACCATACGCCAAGTTTTGGAAAATACCCGTGAAAGGAGAATCGACACACACCACCTCTTATGGCGCGATGTATGAACACCAAAAGCTCCGTCAAGATCGGAAAGGACCTCTCCGAGCCGTTCGGTACTAAACGAGGTTTCAGACAAGGCGACTTCCTATCGTCTGACTTCTTCAATCTGCTGCTGGAGAAAATAATTCAAGCTGCAGAACTTAATCGAGCAGGTACCATCTGCGGTTACTGGCGTACGCCGATGATATTGATATCATTGGTCGCAACACCCGCGTTGTTAGTTCTGCTTTCTCCAGACTGGACAAGGAAGCAACGCAAATGGTTCTAGCAGTGAACGAGGTCTTGGCTCTCACGTCACAAACACCACCAATAATGTCAGCCTGGTCATGTTGTCCGAATGGACGAAAGCACTCCAACTGTGAAAATATTCGACGCAGTACTCGCCGGGGGAAGCAGAGGAAGAGGAATATCTCCACTAAGTTGGAAGGACCAGGTGGAGAAGGACCTGGCTTCGCTTGGAATATCCAATTGGCGCCACGTAGCGAAAAGAAGAAACGACTGGCGCGCTGTTGTTAACTCGGCTATAATCGCGTAAGCAGTGTCTACGTCAATAAAGAAGAAGAAGTAGTAAAGCCGAGAGTATTAAAACAAAAATGCCAAATTTCGAGTCGTGTTGCATTGCGAATTCTTACACAGTGTATTGAACAACATCAAATATATATTCAAAACTTTACAAAAAGGCGACCTTCAATTTTGGGCGAGGCGAGACCAAAGCAAAATTGGTAGTAGAATATGGTAATAGTATATAGAAATTATTTCGAATTATTCAACTTAAAGCCAGCGAAACTGCAAGAAATATGATTTCAAGAAAAAAGGCAAAAAAAGTTAAAAACATTTTGATAGTAGCAGCTGGTCACCGATTCCCAAACCGAGAAAAAAATAAGTTTTCTAACACCAACATTTTTATTATATGTTGATAAAGCAACTTTATTTCAAAAGTGTGACAAATTTCAAAGAAAATATTCGGATGTAATAGGGCGTAGTTTGTCACTTCATCTTATTAATATTTATCTAGTTTTACGTCAACTAACTCAAGCATGGACCAATTACGTAAGGAAATATTTAATGAACTAAATATATAACGGAAGTTTTTACAGCAATGTTATTACTTTTTACAATTCCTGTCACTACTGCAGCAGCTGATAGGTCATTTAGCAAATTTAAAATTATAAAAAAATTTTAAGAAATTATACGGATCAAACTCGACTCCGACATTTATCGCTAATATCAATTAAAAACAAAACCGCATCAAGCCTGGATTTAAACGAAGTCATTTATATCTAAAAATAAAGCTAGGAAAAAATTGTAAATATAATTTTTATTTATTATTATTTAGTCAGGTGGGGGCGTCACACACTCGTCGCATATCAACGTATTTTTCGCTCTCCGACACCCAACCCGCGCGCTGCAATTTTTTCTCGCTTAACTTCGATCGGATGGATCCTGCGCGCTGAGTTCAGCACTTTATTCGACCGAGCTCCTGTACGTCCCTTTGTTACTCCCTTGTCTGCTCGCCGAGGATTTCAATAACACATACGCACGTAACGAGTACACTTCCCTTTCACTTACGCATTTTATTGTGAAATGTAAAATATCAAAGTTACCATTATAAATTAAATTTAATTACATATATTCAAACGAACAAAAGCATTTTTCTTGCTCCAAAACTGTTCATGGTGAGTTAAGCATCCACCCCCTCTACTCGGTAAAACTAGCGCATCCTAATGCGACAGCTCAATTCACCACAGCTGATGACACCAACACAACTCACCATACCTATACACCCACTCATCAAAAAGGATGGACAAGGAGAAAGCAGACTCAATTCGTTTACACAATTCGTTCTAACCAATCCGATGTCCCACTGCGCCGCGTAAACATTACATTTGGTATTTTATACATTCGCACACTTTTCGATCACGCTATTCTCCTCCACTTACAAAAATTCAACCACGATCCGTGTCCCGGAATTGGAGTATCGCCGCCTCGCCCGTCGATATTATATTTAATAATATTATATAATAAAATTAATGAATTTAAATTTAAATAAAATTGTTGAGAACCCAGATGTACAAAATAATAAACCGGATTTTTCATTTAATTTAACGCAGTGGTGAGTGCTCCTCAATGTATCGTGTATACATTTTAATCATGGTCCTTCGAGCCTTAAAGAAAGGCACTATAGATTAATAGCCAAAACGAAAAAAAGTAGAAACAAAAGAAAGTGCGCAGTGCAAGATACTAAAAAACATACATAAAATCCATTAAATATACATATATGAACTAGTGTGGTGACAAAATAAAAAATATAAAAAAACAA
Source organism: Bactrocera neohumeralis (assembly GCF_024586455.1). Lineage (NCBI taxonomy): Eukaryota > Metazoa > Arthropoda > Insecta > Diptera > Tephritidae > Bactrocera > Bactrocera neohumeralis. The sequence continues at coordinate 8,766 of NW_026089661.1, read as the reverse complement.
AAAAAAAAAACAAAGAACGAATAGACAAAGTGCAGTGAAACGAAACAAACGGACGTGAAACCTCCAAACTAAAAATATATACAAACAATAAACATACAAATGAGCGCGAAATGTAATTACAAAACATAAATCGCGCGCGAAAGGTAAAAGCCCTAAACAATAACACAAACAAAAAAACGAAACAAACAAAGTGCGATAACGATAGTGAAGTCAAACAATATCCAGTGCAGTGCGGTAGAAGTGCAGTGACACAAACAAAAAAACCAAAAAAATGCATAAAACAATGAGCTGACAAATATGTGAACAGAGTGGAAAGAAAAAAAAAAAACAAAGTGCAACAGCAAACAGTTCCAACAAACAAAAATAAAACACACAAACCGGGCGCGAAACCACCAAAATAAAAATATATAAATACAACAAACATTCGGGCGCGAACTTAAAACATAAACTTACATACAAACAACAATACGCACAAGAAGTCAGGCAGCTGGACGACCGTGGAAGAAGACAAAAGGAATTGGCAAGAAAAGGGGCATATGCATACATACATACGTTAACCCCAAATCAGAGTGAAAGTGTAAACACAATGGCTACGACAGACTGCAGCGGCACGACAGTGAACTGAAAACGTCGTTGTTCATCTTACTACATGTACATTTTGAGAAGCAACAACAACACAATGGCCGGCATGTACACAAAACAACGCAGTTGTCCATTTTGTATGTACACAATTTCGATGTGGCCATACTAATACCTTTCACTTCAATGAAATTTTAATATTTTGTTCAAAGTGAAATTTTTTATGCAAAAAATAAGTAAATAGGTCAATATTTTTGCTTTAAATTATCAATTGTTATTACATGATATAATAGAGCTATAATATAGCTATTTTATGCTTTTATTTGAAAATAACATCAAGTTTGTTAGAGCTGTGAATAATTTTACATTTTACATATTAGTGGCATCACACTCTACCTCCTCTTTCTATCTTCCATTCTATATCAACTCTACTTCGTCGTACTGTCGTATAAAAATATAGAATATTTTTCTTTAGCGAGAACGACAACTGTCGGCCTGCAGTCGTGTCTCGTGCAGCTCAAAATAACACTGCCCATAAGAACGTGTGTATTTTAATATTTGACAGATGTAGTTTGCAGTCTGTCGTAGCCATTGTGTTTACACTTTGAGCGTATTAATTTCATTTCATATTTAATATATGCACAAATATACATACATATGTATAGACGATTTTCCTAGTTAAAAAATAATTAAAAAAATACAAAAATAGCGAAAATCGGTAAAACTGGTTTAATTTACGGCTCGCTATACTGTAAAATTGAAATTACCGCATTTTAATCTAGGGCATGTGTATATAATCTATATCATTACATGTACACATCCATGTATATATCCTTTAATATATACATATATACTTACTTTGGTCCAAATCCAAAAAACCAAAAGTTCAAATGTCTATAACAAATTTCCGGCAGTACCCCTTGTGCTTAATAAAGTAATAAGCAGGACTGCATACAAAAATTAAGGACATAAAATTGAAAATATAAACTAAAAAATAAAAACAGAAACAAAAATACATACATATAAGCATATTTATTTAATACATATACCATATATTATTATACCAACATATTCCGAAATATATTTACAAAGTGCATATTTACATATAAACAAGTGCACCTTTTTTTCAACTCATTTTTCGCGCTCTCTCTAACGAGCTCTCAATTGCTTACGAACAAAGCATAATCATTAGCACAAACAATTCGTACATACTTATGTACAAAGCATATTGATCTCTTCGACGAGCTCTCAATTGCACAAAAACAAGTACATACAAGCCAAGTATTAGGGTGTGCCTATATACTGACATATATTAATTAAAAAAATACAAAAATGGTTAATGACGACACAAATCAAAATACACCTGGAGCTACACGCTCAAAACAGGTTGCTAGATTTATATCAGAAAGTGACAGTTTAACAAGATACTGCACTAGATTTGCCTCTTCACCGATTCACGAAAACTCGGAATCGTTATTAGAAGTAAAAGGCCAAAATCTTAAAAATTTTTGGACTCGCTTCCAAACGGCTCATGACGCCATTGTAGATTCTGACGATTCAGATCTACCACAAAATTTTAAATTATCTGCTACCGCAATATACGAAAACTGCTTAGACCAATATGAAGAAACGAAAGCTATGATCTCCGATCAATTAAAGCTAATAAAAGCAATTGCACCTACTCCCCACAGTAGAGTAGAGCTGCCACAAATGCAACAATATCAAGAGGCCGGTTCAGGCATCCAACTCGAGGTGCCCGCATGTGACACAGAAACATTTTACGGAGGTTATGAAGAATGGCCGTCCTTCCGGGACATGTTCACGGCCGTGTACATAAACCATCCTCAATTATCACAAGCGCAAAAATTTTATCACCTCAGATACAAAACAAAAGGTCAAGCAGGCGTCATGGTAAAACAGTTCGCTCTTAATGACGATAATTTAAATTTGGCTTGGGAAGCTCTAAAAGTTAGATACGAAAACGACAGAATACTGGTCGATAAACAAGTAACGACACTAATGAACTTGCCAAAAATTAAGAAAGAAACAAGTGTAGAATTCATCAAACTAGAATCCACTGTTTCTAATTGTTGGTCGGTCCTATCGACACTGAATATCCCCACAGACAGCTGGGACCCTATTCTGGTAAACATATGCACCGCAGCATTACCGGAAAACTCGTTACTTCTATGGGAGCAATCGCTCTCATCATGAAAAAAGTGCCCAACGTGGCAACAAATGAAAGATTTTCTCACCACCCAATATGAAATTGCGGAAAGGTTAGAAGAAAAAATAATCAAAAGTAAGAACACTAAATACGACCAAAATGGAAGCTTAAATAGACCCCAAGCTAGAAGTAATAAACATTTAAACAAAAGCTTTTACAAGGAGGGAAATTTCGAATGTTAAGGAAACTGCCCCCTATAACAAACAAAACTCCAGAAGATCAGTATTGTGAAGACTTCTCGAAAGCCACAACTACTAATCAAATAATGGCCAGTACATCGTTCGACAACCAATAGAGCCACAATTTTCCAATACCCCACATAAAGGTAGAAAAAGCAAGGTTCGTAACCTAAGGTTCGTACCTCTAAGGTCGCTCTTATCACAACTATCCAAACGCTTCTCATATGGGTGAGTTATGGGAATCAGCTATACAAAGCATCAACTTAATTATAACGAATTTTTTACTTTATGAATAGAAGCCGATCTCCATTCACGCCCATTCTCTCGCAAGATCCCTCTAATTTCACAGTCCTCACTCCAGGGCTAAATAGTACCCATTCTGGCCCTATCTGGCCAGGCGTGGAGTTACTATCCTTCATAAGCCGAGAATAAATAAAGTCCAAACATTGCCGGTAATACAAACAAGGCATATAATAAACTACCGGTATGCCAAACCGATAAATAATAAATTGTAAACAGCTGATAAAATTAATAAAAGCAAACAATTTTTTTGGTGTAATAATACAATAAGTCGTCAAAGCACGCAAAATCAATTACTACCTTAAGCACAAATATTTACACAAAATACAATTAGCTATTAAAACCTAAATAGCTTCTTACGGCTAATATTCTGCGGCCTCGGTTACTCCACCAACAGTAACCCGAATTACATGCATCAGATTATATACATAAAACTAGACAAAATATTTGCCTAGGGGGCCCAGGATGTTTAAATGAGTTAAGCATCCACCCCCTCTACTCGGTAAAACTAGCGCATCCTAATGCGACAGCTCAATTCACCACAGCTGATGACACCAACACAACTCACCATACCTATACACCCACTCATCAAAAAGGATGGACAAGGAGAAAGCAGACTCAATTCGTTTACACAATTCGTTCTAACCAATCCGATGTCCCACTGCGCCGCGTAAACATTACATTTGGTATTTTATACATTCGCACACTTTTCGATCACGCTATTCTCCTCCACTTACAAAAATTCAACCACGATCCGTGTCCCGGAATTGGAGTATCGCCGCCTCACCCGTCGATATTATATTTAATAATATATATATAAAAAAAATAATTAATAATATAATTTAAATAAAATTGTTGAGAACCCAGATGTACAAAATAATAAACCGGATTTTTTATTTAATTTAACGCAGTGGTGAGTGCTCCTCAATGTATCGTGTATACATTTTAATCACAGGGTTTGTCCGGAAAATCAGTCATATGATTTTCTTCCGCCGCGGCTGTACTTCGGAACGTGCGCGCAGCAACTGGATTCGATAGAGGGCGTTCCGGCTAACGAACGAGCGAGGACAAATATTTTCGCGCGTTGTGTTTCTGTGAGTATTGCAAGCCGAAAATGCAGCGTTCGTAGAGTAGAGGTACGCGATTAAATTCTGTGTGTTGTTGATATGAACAAGCAGGCTTACCCAGATAATGCTTTAGCAAGGAATGTTATGTTTCGTTGGTACCATGCCATTTTGGAGGGCCGGAAAGAGGTCGCTGATGAAGACCGTGCTGGAAGACCTACAACTTCGACGAACACAGACAATGTGACTAGTATGCGCAAATTTTTGAACTCGGACCGTCGACTAAGTATTCGTTCAGTTGCCCAGATATTAAATTTATCAAAATCTATGGTTCATTACGTTGTGACGGAGCACTTGAACACGCGAAAGGTGTGCTCGAAGATGGTCCTAAAATTGCTCACTGACGACCAGAAATTGTGTCTTTTTTGTGAACAGCTACCTAACCCAGGCCGGCATACCAACGCTTCCGCAGCCGTCCTACAGACCAGATGCTGCACCCCGGACTTTTCCTTGTTTCCTTACCTGAAAAGGCCGATTAAAAGCAAGCATATTGAGACGACATAGGGGATCCAAGGAGCATGCACCCCGGTTCTCAAGGCTTTTCCGGAGAATGTCTTCCGTGACGCCTTCAATGCTTGGAAATCGCGCTGGCAGCATTGCATCGACGCAGAAAGAGCCTATTTTGAAACCCTTGAACCTTCCCTATTTCGTTTTATTAGCCAAACCTACACCAATTATGAATTGCAATTTATGTTGTTACTGTTTAATACTTATATTACCTGTCCTGCTGTGCACAAAAAAGGGCTTATCATTTTTGAAGTATTTGTTTATTTCATACTTTTATTTGATAAAACCTAATCAGTGTGTACATAGCAGTGGGGATCCATTTGTTAATTTTCCCCGGAGCCCTTGGCTAACTAGGTACGCCACTGCTCTTGGTGGTCAGTTTTAGACACTCACTTCTATTTTACCCAATTATTTTAGGATTTTATGCTGAACATTTTATTTATATATTTTTTTCATGTTTTGAAACATATTCACTTCATTTTACGAATATAACTCATAATGATCAACATTCTGTTTAAAGTTTGTTAGAATAGCTAAAATCATTGAAAGTAGGGCCAAACCACGTCAAGTGGTCATGAAAATTTCGCAAAATCACCGATTTTGAAAATTAGCAGTTCAATAGGAAGGGGATCAGACGCATACCCCGTGATATAAATATTTTGCCAAAATTCTCTTTTTTTGATACAGTTATTGAAGGATGAAACTTAGAGCACGATAAAATTGTAAAATTATTTTCTATAAACTTTCCTTCGCTTTTTTTGGCTGCATTTCAAAATTCTGGTTTTTCATAATTCCGGAATTTACGTTTTCCAGAATTAATTCTGGAAATTTTTTCCCCAAAATTTGAGCCAAATCGTGTATCTTTGCTTATACATACATAATTATATAACATAAACAAAACATAACCTCCACAATGATTCCAAATTCAAACATGTTTATCGGAAAGACAAAAAACAACATTATTAACAAATAAAGATCAAATAGATACTACATTAATGGATCATGAGAATGTTCATTTCTTTTTTTTCGTATAACATGTTCACAGCCATCGAATTGTGTGACAATACGCACGGTACATTTGTTTTTAATTCGTTCAGGACAAGTCCAGTTAAATGTTTTCTTATTTTTTCGTTCCAAATACATAGAAGAAGTAGCCGTCGACGTTTAACATGTCTTTTCCTTTATTGGACTTCACCATAGTTATATTTTCCATCATTTCACAAAAATATTTAGCACGTTTTTATTAATGAAATTGCAGTAACACATTGCTTAGTCAGTACATACATATATGTATGTATATGTAGATACATAGTAAACTAAATCATTATGGTAGTACAAAAAAGTAGATGAACAACAACAAACAAAGAAATAACAAATACAATCATGCAATTGTAAACAACTACTTACTAGGCAATAAAACATATGATTACAGAATGGCAAAATTCTGTAATTAATGATTAAAAATGCGTGTTGATAACAAAAAAAGTGCGCAATTTTTAATCACTAATTACAGAATTTTGCCATTCAGAATTTTGCAATTCAGAATTTTGCAATTTAAAATTTCGTTATCCAGAATTTTGAATTCCAGAATATTGACTTCCATAACTTTGATTCCCGGTGTTCCGACTTCCGGAATTATGAATGCAGAATTTCCAAAAAAGCAGAATTTTGACCCCAACCCTTCTTTTACATATGGCTCAAGCAGCTCACGACTTTCGCCCTTTTGATGGCGACCATGGCAAAAGAAATAAGAACTACGATTTGAGGGCATGCACCTGGAACGGCCGGTTCATTAATTGGGAAGGTGCCGCTGGCCAGCTGGTTGATGTCCTCGTTAGAGTGAAGGCTGACATCACCGCCGTCCAGGAAATGCGATGGACGGGACAAGGACTGAGACTAGTAGGTTATTGTGGCATTTACTACAGTGGCCATATAATGAAGCACAATTTTGGTGTGGGATGCGTGGTGGGAGAGAGACTTCGTCGTCGAGAATTATCATTCACTCCTGTGGATGAACGTCTAGCCACAATCCGCATCAAAGAGAGGTTCTTCGACATATCGCTGATTTGCGCCCACGCTCCGACGGAAGAGAAGGACGATGTGACCAAAGATGCCTTCTATGAGCGCTTGGAGCGCACCTATGAGAACTGCTCCCGTCACGATGTCAAAATCGTGCTTGGTGACTTTAACGCCAGGATGGGCAAAGAAAGTATCTTTGGCGCAACAGTCGGTAAATTCAGCATCCACGAGGAAACATCCCCAAATGGGTAGAGGCCGCCGGGCCCGAAATATGGTAGTATTAGATTCCAGCATAGAAAAATTCATTAAGCAACTTGGCTGTCTCCGGATCGAAATACCACCAACCAGATCGATCATGTTGTGAAAGACGGAAGACACGTCTCCAGTGTTCTAGACGTGCGTATAAGGGAACTGTGGAACGGCATTTCAAGCACCTTACATACAGCTGCAACCGAAATCATTGGTTTTCGCAGAATGCAAAATTACAGCTGGTATGCCGAGGAGTGCCGTGTCGCAGCGGAGAGAAAACAGACTGCCTATCTCGACCACAACACGTGCGGGATGGTATAGATTCCGAGAGGGAAGTGAGAGGCATTTGCAGACAGAAAAAGAAAGAGGCCGAAATGTGTGAGTACGAAGAGCTTGATAAGGTGCCCGGCAGGGGTAATACTCGAAAATTCTACAAGAAAATGCGGCAGCTAACAGAAGGTTATCACCCAAAAGTGACCGATGCCCAGAGCATACTAAAATTATAGAAGGAATACTTCTCCAAACTGTTGAATGGCAGTGAAAGACAACGCATGGAGGAGGCGAACCCGATTCCCCAATCGATGACAATGGAGCATACGTTCCATTGCCCGACCATGAAAAAGTTCGAATAGCAATTACCCGTCTGAAGAACAACAAAGTAGCGGGGGCCGATGGATTATCGACCGAGCTATTCAAACACGGCGGCGAAGAACTGATAAGGAGGATGCATCAGCTTCTTTGTAAAATATGGTCAGACGAAAGCATGCCCACCGATTGGAATTTAAGTGCGCTCTGCCCAATCCACAAAAAGGGAGATCCCACAATCTGCGCTAATTACGGTGAAATAAGACTCCTCAACATCGCGTATAAGGTTTTACCGAGCGTATTGTGACAACGATTAAGGCCCACCGTCAACAAACGGATTGGACCTTATCAGTGTGGCTTTAGATCAGGCAAGTCAACAACGGACCAGATATTCACCATACGCCAAGTTTTGGAAAATACCCGTGAAAGGAGAATCGACACACACCACCTCTTATGCCGCGATGTATGAACACCAAAAGCTCCGTCAAGATCGGAAAGGACCTCTCCGAGCCGTTCGGTACTAAACGAGGTTTCAGACAAGGCGACTTCCTATCGTCTGACTTCTTCAATCTGCTGCTGGAGAAAATAATTCAAGCTGCAGAACTTAATCGAGCAGGTACCATCTGCGGTTACTGGCGTACGCCGATGATATTGATATCATTGGTCGCAACACCCGCGTTGTTAGTTCTGCTTTCTCCAGACTGGACAAGGAAGCAACGCAAATGGTTCTAGCAGTGAACGAGGGCTTGGCTCTCACGTCACAGTTGACAGGTATAACTTTGAAGTCGTAGGTAATTTCGTCTATCTTGGAACCGGTATAAACACCACCAATAATGTCAGCCTGGTCATGTTGTCCGAATGGACGAAAGCACTCCAACTGTGAAAATATTCGACGCAGTACTCGCCGGGGGAAGCAGAGGAAGAGGAATATCTCCACTAAGTTGGAAGGACCAGGTGGAGAAGGACCTGGCTTCGCTTGGAATATCCAATTGGCGGC
>NW_026089660.1:0-45400 GCF_024586455.1 Bactrocera neohumeralis | reverse complement strand
TAATGAAATAAGTGAAATAAAATAGTCATTCTGGATAATGAAATTGAAATTCCGTGTATTTTTAAGAGTGATGTGCTGAACACGTAGACCGCGACAGACTGCAAGCGACAACTGTTAAATATTAAAATACACACGTTCTTATGGACACAGTTATGTAGCCGTGTTGCTGCCTCAATAACTGTGTACTTAAGAACGTGTGTATTTTAATATTTGACAAATGTCGCTTGCAGTCTGTCGCGCTCTACGGGTTCAGAGCGTAACTGTCAATTTGTTGCCATTGCCGTTAATTAACTAAATAAATTATTTTAAAGTAACCATTTATCATTGAATATTTATGACTTATAAAAAATCGTTCTTTTAAATATTAATTAAATATGCACTTTTTGCATTATTATTATTATATTTTTCTAATGAAATGCTTAACGCAAAAAAATTACGTCCGTGAGCCGTTCCGGATATCAATTTATTTATTGAGCCAATATTTAATGCCCCAAATTTTTTTTTTTTTTTTAACTATTGAAATGGGCTTTGAATATTTTTTTCCCCAAATGGAAGGATCTGCCTGAAATGCAAGCGGTGCATCGAGGCAGCTGCTTCCGTTTTTAGAAAGGGAAGACCGCGATAATATTTTAGAGCCTCTGCCACTTCTTGAGGAGGAACTACTAAATAGTAGTGAAAAAGACGCGCAAACAGGTAGGGGTCTGACAGCAGTGACAGATAGAAAAAAAAATTGAACGAAGAGAATAGGATTTTAAAAACAAAATTAGACAAAAAAGAACAAGAGAATAGGAGTTTAAAAGTTCAGTTGGTCCAAATGGCAACTGAATTAGAAAGATGTAGGGAAATGTTAAGAAGTAGTTCATTTAGGGAAAAGTCAGATTCTCTTGAGATAGTTTGCAGCAAAGCTCCTCCTCAGTTAGGTGCTTGTATTAGGAGTAGTTTTTATACCCTGAACAGGGTATATTAAGTTTGTCACGAAATTTGTAACACCCAGAAGGAATCGTCGGATACCCAATAAAGTATATACATATATAAATGATCAGTATGTCGAGCTGAGTCGATTTAGCCATGTCCGTCTGTCCGTCTGTCTGTCTGTTTTTAAGATATCTTTTTGAAATTTTGCAATCGTCATTTTCTCTTCATGAAGCTGCTCATTTGTCGGAACGGCCGATATCGGGCCACTATAACATATAGCTGCCATACAAACTGAACGATCGGAATGAAATGCTTGTATGGAAAACTTTCACATTTGTCAAGATATATTCACGAAATTTGGTATATGTTATTTTCTAAGGCAACAATATAATCTCCGAAGATATTTTTCAGATCGGTTAACTATAGCATATAGCTGCCCTACAAACTGAACGATCGGAAACAAGTTCTTGTATGGAATACTTTCACGTTTGATAAGATATATTCACGAAATTTGGTATTGGTTATTTTTTAAGGCAACAATGTAATCTCCGAAGAAATTGTTCTGATCGGTTAACTATAGCATATAGCTGCCATACAAACTGAACGATCGGAATCAAGTTCTTGTATGGACAACTTTCACATTTGACAAGATATATTCACGAAACTTGATATACTAATGTTATTTTCTAAGGCAACAATGTAATCTCTAAAAAACTTGTTTACAACGGATTACTATAGCATATAGCTTCCATACAAACTGAACACATAGTTACTAACAGAAATGCACCTGTGAAGGGTATTTAGCTTCGGTCCAACCGAAGTTAGCGTTTTTTCTTGTTTAAATAGTAATCGCCAAAGTCACGGTCGGCGATATGATAGTCTTCTTAAAACTTTGCTGTGGTTGTATTTTTTTGTCGCCAATCGATTACCGTTACCTAAAGCACTAACTTAGTTTTCCCTCGGAAATTACGTTACATAATTTTGTCGCAGATTGGCCTCGTTTCCTAGGTTGCACCCAAAGCAGATAAAGGCAGAACGTTCAGAAATGCAATATTGCAACACTGCAATAATCAAGCGTTCAAAAAAGCAACACTTCTATCAACTGTCATACATAATTTCTATCAAAAAATTGTTTACTGCATTTAACTACGATGTCTGACGAAAAGTAAGTGCAAAACTGTTTTATTTTAATTTTTGTATTGGAATTTAGTTAAATTATGTTAATAATAATTGCATAAATTATTATTTTTAAATTTTAGTGAAAATCTCAGTAATGCGGAGACGCAGTTATTGCTGAGAGTACGGTTGAATATGTCCTCGGGAAAGGACTTAATTGTTTTAATAAATGATTTGTTTTTAGGTATTTTTCTTTTTAAAGACAAACATTTGTACCTACAAATTTTTCTTTTTGACTTCAATACCCTTCTTTTTCTTAAATTTAAAGAAAATCTATAATTTCTTTGCTCACAAATTTCGTCTAGTGTTAAAGTGTAAACACAATGGCTACGACAGACTGTAGCGGCACGACAGTGATAGTGTAAACACACCATGGCTACGACTGAAAACGTCGTTGTTCATCTTACTCCATGTACATTTTGAGAAGCAACAACAACACAATGGCCGGCATGTACACAAAACAACGCAGTTGTCCATTTTGCATGTACACAATTTCGTTGTGGCCATACTAATACCTTTCACTTCAATGAAATTTTAATATTTTGTTCAAAGTGAAATTTTTTATGCAAAAAATAAGTAAATAGGTAAATATTTTTGCTTTAAATTATCAATTGCTATTACAAATGATATAATAGAGCTATAATATAGCTATTTTATGCTTTTATTTGTAAAATAACGTCAAGTTTGTTAGAGCTGTGAATAATTTTACATTTTACATATTAGTGGCATCACCACTCTACCTCCTCTTTCTATGTTCCATTCTACTGTCAACTATACTGTCGTTGGTTGGCAAAAATAGGAGGATATTGAAGTTAGGGAGAACGACAACTGTCGGCCTGCAGTCGTGTAGTCGTGCAGCTTTCAAAATAACACTGCCCATAAGAACGTGTGTATTTTAATATTTGACAGATGTAGTTTGCAGTCTGTCGTAGCCATTGTGTTTACACTTTTAGATTCAGCAAAATTTCCATTTTAGTACTATACTCGTTCAAAAATGCAAACAAATGTATTTGCAAATTGTCAAAAATTGTATAAGAAGTATCAAACGTCAAACTTGCAGTGTTGCTACTGTTGCTTATGCTGCAAGTCATGATGCATTTACGAACATAGCCAAAGTCTTTACAAATTAGGAGTAAGGGATTTTCGGAGTAAGGGATTTTCTTTCGATCAAAATTTCATATCAGTTTCTTGTGATAAAATGTCACTGAAATGTCATTTGCAGTATGATAGGAAATTTGATAGGGTGATAGGTGTTGAAGATTATGGCGATGAAAATCGCACATCTAGAATAGCCGCAACTACAATGACCATAATGGTGCAAGGTATAGTTGGGGAACCTTGGTCCCACCCGTTAACTTATTTTTTTGTTAGAGGCTCATGTAAAGGGGATGTCCTCAAGAAATATATTTTTGAAGCCATTACCCAACTGCAAAATATATTGCCAGTCCCTTGCCATTTTGTTTGTGACCAGGGTACCAATTTTCAAAATTTAGCTAATTTGTTGCGTGTTTCAATGTCACGGCCTTTTTTCAACGTTAATGGTAAGAAATAGGTTTTGTTACGATAGCCCCCATTTATTAAAATGTAGTCGAAACTGTTTACAAAATATGACAAATAAAATTGATTTTAAAAATAGTCACGTATGTTGGTCAGATATAGCCCATTTTTATAAACAGGACTCTAAGTCGAGTTATCGGTGTGCGCATAAATTAACCGATGCTCATATTTACCCCAATACCTTTCAAAAAATGAAAGTTAAATTCGCGTCTCAAGTGTTAAGTAATACGATCGCTTCAGATATGCTTTCTCTTTACAACTCGGGAGCCTTAAGCTCAAATAGTATGAGCTTTATTAATACGCGGATTTCGTTTATTTTTTCAATAAATTATTCGATATCTTTAATAGTAGTTTCACTGAGGCCATTGTACCCACTAAAAAAGTTTTTATAAGTTCCCCAGAGCAAAACAAGTTTTTAGATGAGGCAGAAAAAGTTTTAAAAACAATTCGGGTGGTAGATGAGTTAGGAAACAACACGACACATAATTTCAATTTTATCAAGGGGTGGTTAATTAATTTTAATAGTTTAAGACGATTGTGGCGATTGCTGTCACACTCAGGATTTCCTTACCTAAAGACAAGACGACTATGTCAGGACAGCTTAGAGCATTTTTTTGGTCAGATTAGAAGTGGGGGAGGTACTAGAGTTATACCTTTCATGTTCTCGAGTTTATTTAGGAAGTCGTGGGGTTTACGTTACGTAAATATTGTAACAAAAGGTAACTGTGAGCTGCCTTTAGAACCCGAAACTACTGTTATTCCAGAACATAGCCATAAGGTTCTTCTTAATGAGTGCAATGATTCCGTTTTAAGTGACCTTTCTTGGCAGGATGTCTAGGGTTTACCACGGCCCGAACACTCCATTGTTAGATCCATTACTTCAGATAGTAGTTTAGAAATTAACTTTTTGAAGGAAAATGCTTTTAATTATTTTTGCGGCTACCTTTATTTGAAAATTTTTAAAATGCGCACATGCCTTCTGCCATTACCTTATTTAGGAGATGAAATTCCTTCGGATGAATTCATCTCATACACCAAAACCAGATCGATAAATGCAACTTAGTGAAGCCGCCTGAAGAATTTATTGCATTTATTAATAACACAGTACAACAGCTAATCTGGGGGGTGAGAAATTACAAGTGAGGGTGATGGTACTAGGTCAGTATAGTAAAACCCTCAAAGGGTTTGGCGTTCGTATGTGTCAGTTTTTTTTATGATCTTTTAAATTTTTTTCTTATTCCCAAAATGTTATAGTGAACGAAAATTGGGTACCAAATATGGTATGTAAAAGCTGCTACAACCATCTAATGGATTGGAAAAATAGATAATAGTCGTTTGCGAGTTATGTTAAACTACGTTTTTGCCAAAATGTTACAACTAAGCGAAAAAACATCAAGATAAGGAAAAAATTTAAAAGGTCATAAAAAAACTGACACATACGAACGCCAAACCCTTTGAGGGTTTTACTATACTGACCTAGTACCATTACCCTGACTTGGAATTTCTCACCCCCCAGACAATAATCCCAAAAATGTTCCACAGTGTAATTTAGAAATAAAATTTGTTGGGGAATTTGACATCAATTGTCATAAAATAGGTGTAGGAGAAATTCTTTTTACTAAATTCAAAGAAATTAGGCCCTTCTTGTGTTGTGAAGACTGTGACCCGAAGGTAGTTATTGCTCTATTTATTATAACTAGTAATAACCCCCGATAATCGGGGGACTCCGTTATTTAAAATGAAAAAATTAAAAAAAATTTTTTTTATAAAAACTCAATTTATTCAAGTACTTCATGGAAAACTACATTCGTAGTGGTTTTATTTTGGTCGTAAGTCTTAACTTTGATATCTTGAGAATATCGTACTAGAGTCAATGCGACATACAGCTGGCCTTGCGTAAAACAATCCTCCTTGAGGAAAACACCAACTCTTGCTAGAGTCTGCCCTTGAGATTTGTTTATTGTTATTGCGAATGCTACAATTATTGGAAATTTATACGGGGCAATAAAATTTGTTTCTCTTGTGATTCACCGGTTAAAATTTCGACCTCCAAACAATTACAATGTAGTGCTTTTATTATCAAGCGAGTCCCATTGACCAACCCTTCATATGTATTAAGATCATGAGGCGCTACTCCACTGAAATTAAGGGAGTTTAGAAATTCTGTAGGGAATCTGACATGCTCTTGAGGATCTTCAGAAACGACAGTATCCACGCTATAATATACCCTTTCTTCACCTGGCGACATATTTACTATTTCGCTATTTATTATCGTACAGTGATCATTTTTTGGACACAAAATTGCCCGATCCTTCAATTGGTTTTGACTAATAACACCAGACTCAGGCTGTAATACCCAATCCACTAAATTTTCATTTAGCAAAATTATCTCTTCTGGTATAATGATTTTCGACTCTGGAGAGAGCTCTCGACCTTCTCCAACACGCAAAAGAAAACTGGTGTATAAGGATTATTTAGAACGCATATTCGTTGAGAGTTTGAGACACCTAAAAAATGTCCAAAGTGAGCATCGTTTCAAACAATTACCAACTATAGCGGCGCGTGAGCTATTGGGCACTACAGGAAGAACTTTCCTGAAATCACCACCTAATAAAATATCCTTTCCACCAAAAAGTATTTCATTTTGGTGAATATCACGTAATAATCGATTTAAGCATAGTAATGCAGTCCCAGGAACCATGCTAGCTTCGTCCCATATTATTGCTGTAGAACATTTGATTGCTTTTCCGAGGGTGCTAACTGGCTTAATTAGAGAAACAGAAAATTCAGTCAAAGGTATTGGAAATTTGAATATATTATGTGCCGTTCTTCCGCCAGGAAGCAAAATAGAGGCAATCCCTGTCCAAGCCACGGATATCACCTTGTCTGAGGCTACGAATATGGTGAATAATACTCTTATAAAAAAAAGTTTTGCCAGAGCCGCCAGGACCATCAACAAAGAATGCCTTTACGACATCGTTGCTACTGGAAATTGCATGGGTTATTTGGTCGAATATAATATTTTGCTCATGATTAAGCTGTTCCTTTAGTGTTTGCGCGTATAATACTTCATTATCTACATGCATATATTATAATTCTCAATTCCAAGACCCGAAGTCTTTTAAAGATGTGTTATGTGATTGGAAAATGTGACAAATATTTCTCAATGCTAAAAGCTCGCTGGTGTTTTCTGAATTATTTCGTAAAAAATCTTCACAAAGATGCAATTTAAATTTTCTCCAGAGCTCTATTGGTGAGGTTGGTTCTCCAAATATGCAAATCATTGCAAACATACGTCTCAGTTGCACAGGCTTCTTCAAGTGCAGCGGTCCACTCTGTGTCATCCGCTAGCAACTTTCTCTTTACTGCTGATTCCCAATAAGAAGAGAGATGTTCCCTGTTCACGGTTAATATATCTGAATACGACCTCGGTCCTTTTAACGAAGTAAGTAATAAACGTAAAGCAATGAGTTCCCGATTTTTTGGATCGACCGTATACATTCTACCAATTGCATTACTCGGTCGTTTTCTTCTTTGCCATGAGCGCGACGCATCTTGCCAAGTATAGTACTCAGGAATTTGATAATAGAACAAAGTATTCGCAAATGGATATATCGCATTCAATTTAAAATATGCGGCTAAAGTGGTATCGCGGTATCGAGCAAGAGTATCAGAAATCGCAGCATTATCATCACGAAAATAAATATTTTGTGAGTCTGGAAGGCATTGAAAATTCCAAAAGCCTCCAACAGGCTTCAGGCGCACTAACATATCGAGCGTCTATAAATGTAGATATTTCATCATGATTATCCACGCGATCACTTGGGTGTCCAATAATTTGAACTGTTGCGCAATCATATTCTTTGTAATATATGTAGTATTTGTGGAGGTATTTAACGCTTTTTATCGATGAACATATTTCGACATTAATATGGGCACTGTATTTTTTGGTCAGATATTTGTTGTATGGGACTATCCATCGGTTGTCTATTTCAATTAAATGTTTATTGGCTCGAACAACTATTTTATTTCCATCATTGCGGCGGCGATATTGAGGACAGCCGTTAACGTTTGAAAGCGAATTAGCATGAAAAGTTTTCGGATAGTTTTTGGAGCAAATTCCCGTATCAGTCATGCAGGGCGATGATGGATTAAGTACTCCACATGGGCCATGAATCATACATTTTGAGACTATTTCGTACAACTCAGGCTCTGCCTCCTTATTAGGAATCTCAGCGCAAACAACCAGGTCAATTTCAGAAGGCTCGCGAATAACATCTTCTTCGCGAAGTGCTACTAAGATGTGGGCATGTGGTAGACCGCGTTTTTGAAACTCAATGACATTTAGGTAGTATTTCACCTTTCCAAACACATTCCTCTGGGAAATATCTTTCATAAGCTCATTGAGCTTCTGCTTAAAAACCCGGGCTATCAGTTCTGGACGCATTTCCGGTCCCTGGTATCTCTCAATATTCTGAATGACTTCTGGCCATTTTGGGTTGCATGTAAAAGTTATGAAAAGCGACGGTTTTCCATATTTTCCAACCATAGCCATAGCATCCTGGTAATGCATGTTCATATTTCTTAGAGAGCCAACAAAACTTGAAGGAAGTGCAAATATACGACCAGGACGAACACTTTCCATATTTGCACCACGCATTAAGTAGTCATGCAAACCAGCATATGTTTCAACACGTAGCTCTTTCTGATGAGTTCGCAGAAATGCCAGACGTGCTCCTTCAATTCTGACATATTGGTTGCCAAAGTTTACCTGACGCATGAAGCAAGCTGAAACTTTCTCTTATCGCCATACGGTAAGCAACAAACTGCAGTTGGGTTAATTTAAATCTACCGTATTCCGTTCGATGACCCTGTTCATGCAGAATAGTTTCATCACATCCTGACTCGCCATAAGGAAACAAAAGCGGATATACTAATGGATCACACAACCTATGTAGCGTTGAGACAAATAATAAATTCTGCAAATTTCGATTTCCAGGTGGTTCACCATCCTCTGTTGTGAAAACGGCCGCAATTTCTGAGCAGTTTGGCTAATTCGGCGAGCATTGCGATTTTCTTCTCTGGCCCTCTGTTCCTCTTCGCGTTCAACCTGCGCCATATGCTTATACTCATTTGCCAAGGGGTTAATATTTGAAAGCATTTCGTGGATTTCTCTCAGCAAATACCCTATTTCAGTTGCTTGATCCGTGTCAAGAATAAACAGCTGGGCGTAGGAGGATTCTGAAGGATGATCTGCATGCAATGGACCTACCCTATGATATATTGATCCATGTATTCGGAAGCAATATGGTCCGCGCCCTGTAGGCTCCGCAATTTTCGCTTCCAATGATGCAAAAGCAAACGAACTATTTAGCTGCCGAATATTCTCCAAATAGTGTCCCCGCCAAGAGCTCGAATCATTTTCGAACACAGCTTTCAAAAACTCAGGTACACGTAATTCTTGAAGTTTAACTTTTCCGCCATGACAACATGTCGTAAAGCCATTTCTTACCTAGTAACAATTTCAACCAAATATTAAGACAATAAGTACAGTGGCCCACAGTGAAAATGGTCCACATGTAAACAAGTGCTTTTAACTGCAAGCAAATCTGAAAAATCATTATAAATACAAAAAATTTTGCTGAATTTGATAAGTTCAATTTATTTCAATTATAAATATAACAAAACATTTTTTAATTCAATTACATTTTTCATAAAAATAAGAATTTAACAAAATAAGAGAAAAATTCATGTCACAGTGAAAATGGTCCATTACAGCAACTATTAAATAAAGTGCTATTAAACTTATTACTAATATTTTGTTGGATATCCTTTTTGACGAATAATAGACTTCAAACGATTTGGGATAGATTCCACTAGCTTTTTGGTATATTCCGGACTTATTTTATGCCATTCTTCTAAAAGGGCTTTTTTTAAATCATTTTTGCTCGATATACTGTGTTTCCTTATTTCAGTTTCCAATTTATGCCACAGATTTTCAATTACGTTTATATCTGGTGATTGTGGAGGCGTTTTGAACACTCTGGGGCAATGATATAGTAGCCATTCTTTAACGATTCCAGCCGTATGTTTTGGATCATTGTCTTGGTAGAAATGATACGTGTCCTTTATACCAAGTTTTTCGGCACTTTGTACAAGATTATTTTTCAAAATATTTAAATATTGATATTTGTCCATATTCCCTTCGATAAAGTGCAGTTTACCAACACCAGAAGCTGAACAAGCACCCCATACCATCACATGGCCGCCACCGTGCTTAACCGTCGGCCGCAAACATCTAGGATTCATCTCTTGATTTGGTTTTCTCCACACGTTCACTCTGCCATCTGATCCAAAAATGTTGTATTTGCTTTCATCCGTGAAAATGACGTTCTTCCAGAATGAAAAATCTTTCCCAATGTAATTGTGAGCAAACTGCCATCGCAAGTTTTTATTTTTCTTGCTAACAAAGGGTTTATTTCGTGCAATTCTGCCATTTCTACCATCCCTTCGAAGGACTCTTCTAATAGTCTCGGCGTTACAATTTATTTTAAATTGTTTCTCTACCATGTCACGCAGTTTTGGTGCACTCAGCCGAGGATCAATCTGGCTTTGTTTGACAATCCACCTCTCTTGACGGTCGCTGAATAACTTTCTTGGGCTAACTTTCGGCTTATTTATCACCCGATTTTCCTTTTTAAACCGACAAATGATGTTTTCAACTGTTGTTCGGGCTTTTTTAACAATTTTGGCAATTTCTCTTTGAGACTTTCCATTCTTATAATGTTCAATAATTAATTTTCGCAACTCAATTGTAGTTTGGCGGCCCATCTTGAATTTAAAAACTAAATAAATTTATTAATATATTAAGCACGTGTTCATTTCAGCGCAAGAATGTAAATAAAGTAAACAGACCAAAATAACATAAGAATCAGAAAAAGTTCCGTTATTTATCGCAGCACTGCTAGGGTGGACCATTTTCACTGTGACATGAATTTTTATCCTATTTTGTTAAAAGCTTATTTTTTTAAATATACTTAATGAAATAAAAAAATGTTTTTTTGAATTTCTAATTTGAATAAACTGAACTGATCCAATTCACAAGAATTTGGTATATGTATTAATTTGTTAGGTTTTTTTACAGTTAAAGGGGTTTTGTTACAGGTGGACCATTTTCACTGTGAGCCACTGTATGTATATACATATATTACGAATATAAAACAATGAAAAGTACAGGTACCTTTTCACTTCCGAAATGTTTTGCTTTACAGTGTAAACATAAGCATATTAGTCAAACCACCAAGCGAACTATACTCCGGAAGAACTACGGAGTTTAGGGCAGCTTTGAAATAACTTGCCATAGATCCTGCATGACTACGGCTCTAATAAAACGGGTCAATTCATATACATACATACATTAACAATTAAAAATTCCTTTTTATCTATAACATTCACCTCTTCTATTCGACCTGTTAAACTCCTTTTTCGTCTAATTCGCCTTTGGTTTGGCATTTTATTTTTAATAATTAAGGTTGGTACGCAGCTCTCAAGTAATTGCTCAAGAAAAAAAATACATTATTTCTCAAGTAATTTTGGCAGCTGGTTACGCATTGTGAATGATCTACATTAGAAGAGCAAGAGAGAATAAACAAAGAAAACAAACTTTGTGCGTAATATGTATGTGTGTATGTATATGGTAACATAAATATTTTCATTGAGATTTAAGAAATGTTGTTGATGATTGGTAGGTTTTATACAATATTTTAAAATGGAATATACTTCATAATAATGATTTCAACTAATTTAGGATGAATTTGACGATTACTTCGATTTTCCTTCAAGAAACAATTGTTGATTTGATGTTTCTTCGCAAAACCAGGTTTGCCATATTCACATTTTACTGAAAAAAAGTATTAAAAATTAGTACTAGATTTCT
This sequence comes from Bactrocera neohumeralis, assembly GCF_024586455.1. Lineage (NCBI taxonomy): Eukaryota > Metazoa > Arthropoda > Insecta > Diptera > Tephritidae > Bactrocera > Bactrocera neohumeralis. The sequence goes on along the minus strand of NW_026089660.1, from coordinate 33,816 downwards.
TGAGAGCTGCGTACTAGCACAAGTAAATTTATCGCAGGAAAGTTTCTTGACCGTTTCTTAAGCGTTTTTTTATATGCAGTTTTTACGTTTCTTGAGAGCTGCGTACTAAGCTTTAATCTGAATCTGAACTGAAATTCGATGTAGTATGTACTTATGTATTCGCTGGTAATAGCCGCCTTGACTTTTGGAAGAAAACTGAACTGACTCAAAGCTTACCTAACGCAATAACACTTCTAATCAAAATAACGCCGACAACAATATTTCTGTTAGATTTTGCACTTGCGTCTTCGCCCATACATATGTCTATACATACTAGTGCGCATGTCGAAGTGCAGTGTTCCTTAGCGCATGCATATGTATGTATGTACCAGTGCACATGCCAAAGCAAACATTTGTAATTTGTAATATTCGTCATTCTCTTGTTGTCATAGATAACTTGATTAGAATCTCTTTTCTTGCTCTCTCGCTTGCAGCTGATCTGTTTTCTGAGCTGGCAACAAAACACAATCAGGGTGCCGTCAACCAGCAGTTAGTAAAAAAGGCGGGATGCCAGAAAAGCAGCGCTATAATTACTTGACGGAATTAGTGTGAAATGAAACTGTGCGAACATATTTTGGCAAAATAAATGTTTACGTAAATTAATTAAAGATTTTGCATTTTAGCATTTGCATATATATGTACGTATGCATTTTCAAAGTGTTTAATTTACTGTTTTGTATAATTTATTAAATACCCAAGTTAATATTTTTCAGCAGTGGCATCATTGGCAAATGTTATAAAAAATGCGAGTTTTGACAGCTCTCTCTCGAACCAAAGAGTCTCGTATCAAGTGATCTATGCTTATAGTCATTTAGCTACCGAGTAGACAACATTGTTGATGTTAGATTTCGCACTTGCGCCTTCGCGTATGTGGGTATGTGTGTAACGAAAGAAAATGACAGAAACATTTGTAATTATTCATTCTCTTACATATATGCTCTTTTCTGTAGAAGCGCTGCTTATATTAGCTTAATGTAAAAATTGAAGAACTTTAACGCAAATATATCAAAAGTGGTTAAATGAATTTAAAATCCTTAAAATTTGTGCAAAGTTTCAGATCGCACACTTTAATTTGATGTATTATTTGTCTCTGTACGTTTTGTAGATCTCTGGAAATAAGCGCCTTGTCTTAGAATAATATATAGATTATAATTTATTTTGTGACAAAATTTTTAAACAAAGATTTATCTCAACATAATTTTAGGAATAAAATTTTGTGTGTTTCACATTTTTAGTTTTTATCTTCCTTTTTAAGTGGTTGCAATGAGCTAAATATTTAATACTAAAATAAGGTCTTTTAAGCAGATTCGCATTAAGAGGCTCTAAGGTTAGAACGATAAAGATTACAAAGTATTTAATTACAAACTAGATTTTGGGGCATAAATATTGGCATATGTATGTATATACATACATACGTTTATTTTTATAGTTTTAAATATTATACTTTATTATTATTCTGTGATATGGAGTAATATTGTTTTTGTTAATTTTTTATACAATATAATTGTAATCGTTTTAGTTTTTTTCATTTTTTTATGTAAATAAATTTTTAATGGGTGATATAGGCCTACTGGGGAAACGAGCACCCTAAAATAACTTCGGTAACGCGCCCTTTTGCATACCTCATGCATACATAGGTGGTGTGGAAAATGCGAATTGGGTGTTTTATTTAAAATGTCCAAAAATTTGTTTTTTTTTCTGATCTGACTACAATGAAAAATGTCTTAAAAAACGCTAACTTTGAGGCACTCTCACACTGGAATAAGTGGAACATCCCTTTATTCCTAGTGACACATACACATGGTACAAGGGAATAAGGATAGTCCCATTCACCAAGGTAAAAGAGCCATTCACAGCCCTTAAGCTACCCCCCAGGTGTATGTACGTTCACAATAAAAACATCATGGCCACCTCTGACGAATAAGGGTGGCCAAAGGTTAAAACGGGTTGCGTAAAGCAAAAATGCTTTAATAATAATAAAAGTCTTGCGGTATTTTTATTGAAATTGAAATGAATTTTTGATGACTCATGCCCAGCTCTTGACCGATGCTACGGCTGCTACTATGCCTTATCTTGTCTTATTTAAGTTTTCAATATAATTATTACTTTAATATAATTTTCACAGATGTATTTCTTTCCTGTTCCCGTTAAGATCGATCAACAGGTTAATATTCCTTAAGTTAAATTATAGCCAAATACTAATTGAAACTTTTTTACAGAAGGAAAATACCTCACAAGTGTGAGTTGGAGTGTAAAGGCTCGTTACACCTGCATAAGTTTCCGGGGGAGCGAGAAATGCCCAGGTAAGTAGAATATTTAATTTTATTTTCTTATTTATATACATATACATACATATGTAATCATCAAATGGTATTGTACAATCGACGGAGCTAAACAAATAATTGTGCGAATTTTTAAATATTGTTTAAAACTGGATTATATCAGACCTTAAAATGTTGGATATATGTACTCATATGTACATATGTAACTTGAAGTTGTGGATCGAAATCAATGAAACACTCATTTTAAAAACCTTACGAAAATCTAATGTTCCTTTTTTCGGTAGTACGGAACAAATTAACTTTCTCTTAGAAGCCGAGAATTTTTTTAAATAATTGAAAGTCAATGATAGTTTAAGTCGTGACATCACGAATACACTTTCATTTATTAAAGGATGGCTTCTAAACATAAAAGGTTTACGACATTTGTGGAAGATCTTGTCCCCCCATGGATTCGAAAATATTAGGACAAGAAATCTTTGTCAAGACAGACTTAAGCATTATTTCGGACAGATACGTAAGATGGGGCGAAAATAACGTGAGAACTATTCCATACATGTTTTCATGTCTTTTCCGAGAATCCTTGGGCCTTAGAACTGTTAATTATGTGACTAAGGGAAATTGCGAACCTTTGCCTAGGGAAGAATGGGAAGCTTTCAAATCTAGCGCCCTTCAAAACGTTTGCAACAACGCTTTAATTAATGATATTTCTTGGCAAACCTTTCAAAGTTTGCCAAGACCACCCTTATAACCACTTCAAAATATTGAAATCGCGGAAATTGATTTGAGCGAAAGTTCTTTCCTGAAACAAAATTCATTTGTTTATTTTTGCGGCTATATGTATTCAAAGTTTTTAAAACTTCATAGTTGTATGAGTCAGATACCTCATTTTGAAGAAGAAACTGGTTCTCGTTTTCGTTTTTCTATGGAAAAAGAATATAACGACTGCAGTCAGGTCAAACCACCTGCAGACTTTATAAACTTCCTCGAAAAATTAGAAGAATATTTGGCGAGAATTTTGATTCTTGCTGTCATATCCGTGGGTTTTCAAAATGTTTATTTGAAAAAATGGGACACATAGAGCCGTTTTATTTCTGTGCTAATTCTCAGCCAGACGTTCTTAAATGCCTTTTCATTAGGACAAGAACGTATTTTTCAATAAAATTTTTTAATAAACGACGAGCACAACTGCTTTCAAGCATGTGAAATTTTTACGTGTTGCACACATGTAAAATTTGTCTGAAGTCCTTTGTCCGGGTGTTTGTCTGAAAAAAATCTTCATTGGTTGTCCGAGTTCTAATTTATTAACATAATTTAATTTTGACATTTTGAAGTGCTAAATTAAATATTGCGATATGAATGCACACTCGTATATTCTTGCTATTAGGCACATTCCGCATTTTTTATTGATAGGACACTCCCCATCCTACCACATATCATTTGAAATTTTTCAGCCTTTTGTTAGATCTTCACTGTAGGCATACATATTAAATATTATTATCATACACATGTATGTACATGTACATATTTATTATACAATATTTTTTTTTCAAATGAATTGTTTTTGTTACTTTTAATTTGTTTTCTGTGAATATTGGTTATTTAGTTTTAAGGTATAAGGGTGCAAAAACCAGACCTCTTCCATGGGGAATAACACAACACCCAAAAAATATCACGGTAACGCGCCTATTCTCTTCTGTACGCATACCATTCGTGTGGTGTGGAAAATGCAATATAGGCACAAAAATATGTAAAAAACACATTTCGAAATGTGGTGTCGTTAGACACCAGGAAATAGCAACTGAGTTCCTTCGGATAATGTAGAATCGATGAATTGTTTTTGTTACAATTTGCAAAAAAAATAAGGGTGCAAATAGACCTCCGGGGGAACCGAACACCCAAAAAATATCGGTAACGCGCCTAGTGTCTTATGGTGGTGTGGAAAATGCATATTTCTCTCAAATTTCGCTGATTAGTTTTTATTTAAGTACAAATAAGTTTCAAGAAAATTTAGGATTTTAAGAAATAATGAATTACGTAAAATAAAAAATAATTCAAATTATAACTAAAATAACAAAAAATATGTCTCTTTATTTTTGTTCGATTCCATAAAATTACATAGAAATAGAGAGAAGAATGGAAGAACGGAAGAAAGAGGGAGAATGAGAAAGATATTATGCACTACTCGCTGGTGTATACGACTGTCGCACCTGATTTTTTAAGGAAAACGAATTAAAGGAATATGGCAACACAATGAGACATTCAAAGCTCTAAAGCTTATTCACAAAAGCGCAACGTAAACTTTTCCAATGGTGAAGAAATGTGCAGGGGAGCGAACACTTAGTTAGAGCCCGCCTGAAAGTATACAATTAATACTTATGATGTTCACGATAAGGTGGTTATCGGGTTATGTGGTTATGTGATTAAGTAAACAACTACAAAATGCGGTATGACAAAATAACCAACTTTGACCAACCTAAGCCCCTGTTTACAGATTATGTGGTTGTGGGTTTAGTTAGAGCCCACCTAAAAGTATGAAATTAATACTCAGGCTGTTCATGATAAGGTGGTTATGGGGTTACTTGGTTATGTGATTAAGTAAACAACTACAAAATGCGGTATGACAAAATCACCAACTTTGACCAACCTAAGCCCTTGTTTACAGATTATGTGGTTGCTTGCTTATTTCCAGTGTTGGAAAGTCGTTGGAATTTTACTAAATGGCAGCACAAAAAATAAATACAACTAAGCGAATGGCATTTTCATTTAGATTTTCTTTTTTCTTATTGAAAAATCTGCTATTAACTTCAGTTCTTTGTTTACAATCAGCAAATTAAAACCGAAATAAAAAGCATCAAAAAGCATCACAAAGCATCAAAAAATAGGAGATGAGCGAATTGGCATTTGCTGACGCGCAGCATTTGTAAAAATTTCCATCGCCAAAACGACACAGAACATTTTCTCGCCAATGAATAGATTTCGGAACATGGAGTTCATCTCCACTTTACTACAGATGATTAAAGTTATATCCTCTAGCAGTTCTTCTAATACTTCATCCATTGCATTGTGACACTGTTCAGGGCGCAAGATGTCTGCAAATTTTATACAAAGAATTTTTTGAACGCTTAAAATTCGGATTATTTAATAAGTATACACCTTCAATAAAGTCCATCTCCTGAATAGCAGAACTTATTTTAAATTCGATTATTTTGCTTTTTAAACTTTTTTTAGGTATTTTATAAGTAGGAATTTCATTGAACTAAAATTCTAAACAATGAACAGCTGTTTCTGTAAAAATAACCGTACATAGGATGTTCACGGAGCATAGAGGTTATTTTTAATCTAATAATCACATAACCCGATAACCACCTTACCGTGAACAGCCTAACTTTTTTCTTACGCCAAAAAATATGCAACAATTCAACTCCCCATAAATGTACTTAGTGCAAACACAATTCTCAACCAAAACTAATTTGCATACAAAATTATGTTACAGATTTGCATGCCTAATTATTCGGGTTTTCGATTCTTACAGTTTTACTATCACTTTTTTTCAGTTAGGTCCCGCAGCAAAATCGCTATCTTCTCCAAGCCTGCCGTAAGGAACTTCGTTCCAAAAAGTACTAACGCCTACGTTAATATAAGATTTCTATGCAAGAAATAGTTTGACGTTGTTTATACAATTACACCGATTGTTCGAAATATATTCCATTTGAAATTAACTAAACTCAAAGTGTAAACACAATGGCTACGACAGACTGCAGCGGCACGACAGTGAACTGAAAACGTCGTTGTTCATCTTACTACATGTACATTTTGAGAAGCAACAACAACACAATGGCCGGCATGTACACAAAACAACGCAGTTGTCCATTTTGCATGTACACAATTTCGTTGTGGCCATACTAATACCTTTCACTTCAATGAAATTTTAATATTTTGTTCAAAGTGAAATTTTTTATGCAAAAAATAAGTAAATAGGTAAATATTTTTGCTTTAAATTATCAATTGCTATTACAAATGATATAATAGAGCTATAATATAGCTATTTTATGCTTTTATTTGTAAAATAACGTCAAGTTTGTTAGAGCTGTGAATAATTTTACATTTTACATATTAGTGGCATCACCACTCTACCTCCTCTTTCTATCTTCCATTCTACTGTCAACTCTACTGTCGTCGTACTGTCGTTGGCAAAAATAGGAGGACGGCCTGCAGCCGTGTAGTCGTGCAGCTTTCAAAATAACACTGCCCACAAGAACGTGTGTATTTTAATATTTGACAGATGTAGTTTGCAGTCTGTCGTAGCCATTGTGTTTACACTTTCAAATTCCTTAATTTTTAATAGCGGTTCATTATTAACCAATTTACATTTATTTGTTTTTTAAAGTTTAATTATCAATTTCCACATCGTTCATAATCGACCATTCTCTGACTATTCATAAGCAAATTTTTCTTTTTATTTTTGTTATTTTTATTGATTTGAAGAAATATTTTATTTTTGTTTTGTTTTCCATTTTCATGTAATATACATACATATATACTTACTGAAAAAAATCTTTAAGAACTTTAATCAACGCTTCACATTCAATAATTATGTTACTTAAACTTGCAGTTGAAATATACGAGTGGAATTTCAAACTTTCGTAGCTCTCTCCAGTTGCAAAATACCTCAATGTTACAAAAAGACGTTCATCAAGTGAAATTGCGTCTCGCATAATAGTATTTTGTTTTTCTATATAAGGTGTTACTTTTTCCAAAAGTTCTCTATATACAGAAGCATCCATTCGGAGAAAATTATTGTAGTCCGCCGGGCTGGAGTGTTCAAGTTCCTTTAACAAACTTACATATGTATACAGTGGATCACAGCCAAAATGATGCAGCCATCTGAGAAATTTTAAAGCATGCTTAATAAAAAATAAAAAGCCAAAACTTGTTTGTTTATGAGTGCCAATTATTAGTGGCAGATGTATTTTTTTAAATATTATTTTTAAAACTCACATTTTACACTTATTTCATTTAATAAAAACAAAAAAACGAATTCAGCCTTAAATTTTACCTCACAGCGAAAATGATGCAATCTCTAAATAAGCAAATACATAAATAAATAAATAGATTTTGTTTTAACAAAACTTAAATTTTCGGTTGATCAATACTTCGTAGGATAACCTTTGTTATCTATGACAGCTTTCATGCGTCTAGGCTCGATTTTACCAATTTGTTTGTGTGGTTTGTGGATATTTTGTTCCATTCAGCTTGCAAAGCAATTTTCAGATCAGCTTGATTTCGAATTTCATATTTTCGAATCTCTCGCTCCAAAACTGACCACAGATTCTCCATAACATTTAAATCTGGAGATTGTGCTGGCGGTTGTACCACACGTGGACAGTTCCAAATAAGCCAACTTTGGACAACGCCCGATAAATGCTTTGGATCGTTGTCCTGGTAGAATCGAAAACCTTCTCTAATATTTAAAAATGCTCTTTAGCAAATTTTAGTCGTGCACTTCGATTTTTTGCGCTGATATATAGCTTATTACGAGCTGTGCGTCCATTGAAGTCGGCTTCCCTAAGGATTCTTCGCACGGTTTCCGGGTGGCACTTCTTTCCGAGATATTTTTCCACATCATTTGTCAATGCTATAGCACTTAAATGAGGGTTTTCCCGTATTTTCCGAACTATCCAACGAGAATCAACTTCATTAAAAATTTTATTATGGGCCTTTTTAGTTTTATTTTCTACACGATTTTCACGAATGTAGTGTCCACTGATATGTTGAACAGTTCCGTGGCTCAATTTCTCTGCTTCTGCGATTTTTCGTTGGCTTTTGCCATCTTTATAATGTTTAAAACGACGACCCATTTTGATGTATGTGAAAAAACTGGTCTTCTTGATCGTCATTGCTTTACCCAAGTTTTTCTCTGTCTTTCTTGCTTTTTTTGTTCTACTTCGCCTTCTTCTGAAATATTAATTACAAGTGCTGCAACTAATGCACGTGCCATGTTGCTTCGTTCACAAATAATAGAGGAATAAAGTATGATTGCATGTTCGACCGTTTAAACGAAAACCAGTTTTTTTTTGCATCATACCATGTTTTCATAAAAAAATGACCGTGTAAAGGGGCCGCTTATGTAAAGACGAATAGTAATTCGCGTAGATGCAAATGTTTCTTTTTAAATCGCTGCTTGGCCACCAACGCCACCAACTTTCATTTAATGAGTGTTGTTTATTATTTGCTTGGCTGTTGTTGTTAGCGTTGTTGCCATTATAGTAGTTTTATGCAAACATACGTAGTTCTTCCCGATGTTCTATTGATTTTGGTGGAGCTGGTTCCTCCCACTCTCCCAATTCGGCATCATAATATTGCGCAGCACGATATGGTCGCAATTTCCAGTGTTTAGCTTTACGTAAATTAAATTTTGTTCAAAATCTACCCAATAGCTTGATAAACGTGACCTGCAGTATCGGGATCCTTAGCGTCATTGCAATTGACAATAGCTTGTGCAACATCCGAATGTCATCACCGTAGTATTTGCTCTTCAAAAAGTTGCTTCCACCCTCAAGCACAAAGCTCATTGCTTTGGGACTACAATTTAAAGCAGACAAATAATCAAACGTTCTACACCAGCTTCTTTGGTGATTCTATAAAAAAAAATTAAAAAATACATGGTAAGTCTTTTCAAATAAAGTTTAACTTTAGCTTAAAGCGCCCATACACGGGCACACATGTGCGTTCGATCTGTGTGAATTCGTTTGCCCATACACGACACACAAATCCATTTTGCGTTCGTTCTTCACTCAGTTAACATCTGCGACAGGCAAGCGGAAAATTTCTTGGAATTTATACTTATGTGTATGAAAAAAAAATAAACAAAAGAGAAATACGAAAAAAAGGATTCAGGTGGCGGATTGGTTGAGTAAAATGTGTGACAGGCAAGCGGAAAATTTTGTTGCACTTCTTGGAATTTATATGTGCATAAAAAAAAAAAACAAAAGAAAAATGCAAAAAAAAGGATTTGGGTAGCGGATTGGTTGAATAAAAGGAATAATCGCTCTCATGTACATTTGTTAAAAGATATGGAAATTAGTAGTGCAAAAGATTTGAAAAACTTTTTGCGAATGGATGCAACTACTTATGGAATTCTTCTGAGCAGAATAACTCCTGCAATACAGAAGAAAAACACTATAATGCGGGATGCAATTACGCCAAATGAGAGGTTATCTGCAACATTAAGGTTCCTTGCTTCTGGACAAACCTACGAAGATTTAAAATTCTTAACAAATATTTCAGCCCAATGCCTTGGAAAAATTATTTTAGAGACCTGTGAAGCTATAGTTGCTCAATTAAAGCCATTTATTGAAGTAAGTAATACATACATACATACATAAACTAGTAGTCAATTCTCTAAGGACACTTTGTAAAAAATATAACATAACATAAAAGATTAAATACATTAATTTTAAATAAACAAACAAAAATTCAATATTGAGATCAAAATGTGGTGTTAATTCAGGTACACATTTGCTTTTACATAAACTTTGTTGTACTATCTTTGTATTCAATACTATAGTTGAAAACGTATGTATATACATATGTATATTATTCGCTAAAATCTTGGAACTCTGGGCTATCGAATAGATATTGGAATGACTGACTTGATGAAGGAGAAATAACTTCATTCGAAATTATTTGTATTGGTACAGCTGGATGTGAAGAATGTTGCGAAGTAGATGAACGGTTGTAAAGCTGATAGTTATGATGCGAAAAATGTGGCCGAGGATTTTCAACATTTATAAATGATGTTATGTTTAAGTTTCCCAATTGTCCATGTAATAAAGCCTCGTCAATCAATTTTTTAGCAAACAATTGCTGCTCCTTATTTAATTTCCGGTATGTTACAGCCCATGCTTCTCCATAAATACTCGCTTCATCTTTTTTTGGATTGCTTTCGGATTTATCCAAAAAGTTCACTGCTTTCATCAAGAAATCCTTTTCTGTGATCTTTTGTCTTTTATGGTTAGGTTCCTGAAAGGAAAAAGAAATACAAAATTATTTTTATAATTTCAGATGCCAAATAATGCCGAGGAATGGAAAATAATTGCAGCCGAATTTGAAAGTAAGTGGAATTACAACCACTGCATAGGTGCTATTGATGGAAAGCACGTCAATATAATAAAACCAGCTAAATCCGGATCTTATTACTATAATTACAAAAAACAATTTAGCATAGTACTGATGGCGATAGTCAGCGCAATTTATGAGTTTTTAGCAGTAGAGGTCGGCATGAATGGAAGAGCTTCTGATTCTGGGATATTTGGGCAATAAAAATTTAAATACAAATATGATAAAGGCCTCCTGAACCTTCCACAACCAGAAAAATTGTCACTTTCTGAGGATATTCTACCTTATGTGCTTGTTGGAGATGACGCATTTCCTCTTTTAGAAAATTTAATGAAACCTTATAGTCGTCGCAATTTAAATGTAGAAGAGCAAATATTTAATTACCGATTATCTAGAGCACGCCGTGTTGTTGAAAACTCATTTGGAATTTTAGCAAATCGTTTCAGAATTTTACATACAACTATGAATTTGGACCCCGAAAAAAGTGCTAAAATAACACTTGCATGTTGCTATTTGCATAATTTCTTAATAAAAACAAACTCATCTGTTTACTTAAGAAATGATGTAAACAATGATTGTGTCCACTTGGAAGACATGCAGCCGACGAACTATGGAAATATAACACAAAATTCTGCAAACATTCGTAACAAATTTTGTAACTATTTTAATACAGTTGGAGCCGTTGAGTGGCAAAATAAATTTCTATAAAATGTGAAAATAAAACTTTATAATGTACAATATATTGTCTTTTTACTTACTCTTTCTTCATCGTCACAATCCTCAAACGACGAAATTCCCTCCATTTGAATTTCTTGGTCCATAAGGAAATTTAAGCTTTCAAAGTACCACAGTGTTGGTATATAAATATTTTCTGCACTTGCTCCTGATTTCTCGCTTCTCCGAACTTTTTGCAATTCGCGTCTATAACATGATCTTAAACCATTATATTTTTTTTTGACGGTTTCTAATGTAGCACTTTTATCGATTTCTTTATATTTTGTTAATAAATTATTCCAACTTCTATTTTTTTCACTTTTATTTTTATACTTATCACTTTTCGTTTGCCAAATTGCCACTTCATTTTTTAAAAGATCAATAAACTCTGATACAAAATCTTTATTTACACTTGCCATTGTTCGTCCGCGATCTTCACTGTTCGGTGACACGAGAGAAATGAGATTTTGTGCGCCGACAACGCCATACACGATAAACATGTTCGCGCACCGATCGTAAAAAATCAAACATTTTCGCGAACATGGATCGGTACGCGAACAATCCCATACACGATAAACCGCAAGCGAACACATACCGATCGAACGCACTTGTGTGCTCGTGTATGGGCACTATTAGCTAGCAATGCGACGTGCACCTTCCACGAGCACGTCATTGAGTTTAAAATTTTGTCTCGAATTCACGACCAACTATTCTGATAACACAGTACAACAGCTAATCTGGGCGGTGAGAAATTCGAAGTCAGGGGGATGATATTAGGTCAGTATAGTAAAACCCTCAAAGGGTTTGGCGTTCATATGTGTCAGTTTTTTTTTTATGACCTTTTAAATTTTTTCCTTATCTTGATGTTTTTTTTGCTTAGTTGTAACATTTTGCGTCTTCAGACGCATAGTTTCCGAGATATTTCACTTTAAAGTTCAAAAATTTGTAAGAACAATGCTCGTTATTTCACTATGTTTAACCCACTTTTCACATATTTTTTAATTAATATATATTTAATTACACTGTACACATTCGTATTTATCAAAAATTTACACTAATTGTATATTTTTTAAGAAAATAAATATACTTTAAAAATTATTTTGCACATTCAAAGTTTCAAGTGATTTGCGTGTTTACATTTATGACAAATAGCAGTGTTGCCATACTTTGTGTCCTGAAAATATAATCAAAAATGTGTTTCATATATTTATATGATATATTTATAATATATTCATATATAAATATATTCATATATAAATATGGATTATATTATATAGTATATTATTTAAAAAATATAGAAAAATATTATTATACTATATTTAGTAAATAACGGTTTTATATTGCCAAAGGAAACTTTGAAATTTTTAACAAAGAAAATTTTCCGTTCGATTCCGTTAGATCTAATTCGTTTGAATTTCCTTACTGTTATTCTTTTACATTGAAGTGAAGCGAAGTGAAATAGTAATTGTGTTATATAGCGACTTTTTTCCGATTTCTGTAAAAATAATAATTTAAAATGCCTCATCCGTTTTTAAATTCAAAGTTGAAGAATTTTTCAATCTTTACATCATTTGGACAGCTTGTTCAAACTAATGAACAATCGTTGCTGTTTTTAGAGGAAGTGGGATTAGTTCCAACAAGGGATTCTACTCCTCCATTATGCGATAAATGCGGAGAGAAGATGCGACGAGAGGAGAGTAAAAAAGCGAAATTAGGATGGGTTTGGAGGTGCGATTCCAAGCCAACGAAGAAAAAAGGAGCGAAGGATTGTAGACAATGCATAAGTCCTGCTCGAGGAACATTTTTGGATGGGTGTCAGTGTCGTTTGGCTCCTAAAGAAATTCTAGCAATAATTTGCTGTTTCGTGAGCAAAATGAACGTGACGACGGTGCAGGCCCAATTGACGAACTGGCGAAAGCAAAATGAGGAGCCGATATTGAGCTGCAACACTGTGGTTGATTACTACAGTTATTTAAGGGAAATTGCTGAGGTGATATGTTCGAACGCTGAGTTTTGTCTCGGGGGAGAGGGCAAAACAGTCCAAATTGACGAAACGTTTTTAACGAAACGGAAATACAATAGAGGACGCGTTACGGGCCAAATGACAATGACGGTATTGGGACTTCTCTGCAAAGAAGACAAAATCTGTCGCTTTTTCCGCGTAAACGGAAAAAGCAAGGCAGATTTGTGGCCCTTTATTAAGAAGTTTGTGCATCCCGGTACATCCCGAATTTGTACCGATGGAGGAAAGCAATACCATGGGTTAAGTCAACTTTTCTGAGACGGTACTGAATGTTTAACTACCAACCACAGTATTGGGGAGTATGTGGAGAGGGGAAACCCAAACAATACTATTAATGACCTCGAGTGTCAAAACCGTTGGTTTAAAAGTTCTCTTAAAAGTCGCCGAAGCCCAAAATTACTGCATCAATATATGGCTCTATATGACTATCGGAAAAATTTTTTAGAAAAGCATTACAAAGGCTCGCAAATAATGCAACTTTTGTTAGACATAGGAAAAGTTTATCCTGGGTATAAAGATGGAAGTCTTCAGGAAGGGTTGGAACTGAAGGAATTGGAAGTGCCGACGGTGGAGTCCGAGGATTTAACGAATATTGTTCCTCAAATGAAACGGTTGCGTTACGAAACCGTAGAAGATTTAGTCGAAAATATATGTAGTGATGATGAAAATGACGCGGAAGACATAAGTGATCCTGATTTTCATTTTAAGGATTTTGTTAATTAAAATTAAATTAGGATTGACAATTAAAATGTATATATGTAAAATCATTGAATAAATAGAAAAAACGTATTATAGAATGGAAAGTTTTTCAGTTTTTCTCTCTTTTTGATTAAAATAGGTGTTCGATCGATGAGGGTTATTTTTTTGAAGCGCGGCCGAAGGCCGCCAGTGCAGAAAGTAGTTCGACACAAAGGAACTATGAATACCCCGGTGTTCGATCGATGAGGGTTATTTTTTTTGAAGCGCGGCCGAAGGCCGCCAGTGCAGAAAGTAGTTCGACACAAAGGAACTATGAATACCCCGGTGTTCGATCGATGAGGGTTATTTTTTTTGAAGCGCGGCCGTAGGCCGCCAGTGCAGAAAGTAGTTCGACACAAAGGAACTATGAATACCCCGGTGTTCGATCGATGAGGGTTATTTTTCGACACAAAGAACTATGAATACCCGGTGTTCCGAAGGCCGCCAGTGCAGAAAGTAGTTCGACACAAAGGAATGTTATTTTTTATCTTTATTTATCAATTAACATAATATACAAAAACCGTTTGTATCATTTTCTTTATAAATGTTAAAAAGAAAAATTTTTCATAGTTTTTTTAAAACATAATATGTGGCAACACTGGTACTTGTAATGACATGTGAAGAAAAACAAAACAAAACAAAATAGGACTAAATTGCATGTAAAATTGTGGAACTTTAAAGTGAAATATCTCGGAAACTATGCGTCTGAGGACGGTATATGCGTATACATTTTTTAATCCTGAGGACCTCCTCTATCCATCCGTACCATCAAATCGCGGCGCCGGAAAAACCGTAATCGTGCCTCGAGAATAAACATGGTCCTTCGAACCGGATAAAATTTTGGCGCTGCACACCAATTTACCAGCAAACACCGCACATCGAAACCTTTATTTTTCATCACATAAAAGGTTGGCACTGCACACAAATTTACCAGCAAACACGGCACACCGGATTCTTCATTTTCAACACATACGTTCTAACATTCAAATTAAAGGTACGTGGTTATTTTTCAATAGCACATTACAATATTTGTGACACGCGGTATAAATCTTTGTATAAAAAAAAAAGCAGAGTGGATAAAAGTGTTTTGTGAAAATATTACAAAACCAAAAAAATCCGTAAGTGCAGAAAATCCGGTAAACGTAACAGTGCACGACGGAACATATTCACTGTCACGACTTCTTAGCGGTAACACATTTTCAAATACATACATACATATATGAATATACAGGTAGAGTCAAGGTTTTATTAGGTAATATTAAATTAAAGTTTTGTGCACTTCAGTTAATTGCAATAGTGCAACTTCTAGTTCGATTTTGAGTTCACAACAAATCAATTACGGCACTGATTTTTTTTATTTTTCTGAAATTTTTTTTCACAAAATTTCTGTTTGTTTTTTTTTTTGTAAATTTAAGTTTATTTAATTTTTCACTAAGACACTTCACTTTTTCACATTGACACACTTTTTTTTGACACACTGATTTTCGTTGGCGTAGCAATATCTTGGGTGGCGAGCCATATAAAGTGTAGCTATAGTAAACTTATGTTGTTAAGTGTTTGCTAAAAATATATTCAATAAATAAAGTAATATAAATAAGCCAAATATATTGCGATATCGGCTACAATTGTCAATTTTTTTTTTTTTGAAATTATTATTATTATTTTAAAATATACGTAGAAACGCATTAGCGTTGAGTCATAATTATATTTTCTCGTCTGGTTGGCAGTGGTGGGATCAAGTTCACCAATTGACCCACTTATATCAATAACAACGAACATGATGGTTCTGCCAAAATTAACAGAAAACTTGCCGACTTGCCATATTAGCGCATTAACTCGGCAGGATTTCCCAGATCTCACGTTGGCGGACAAAAGGTTTTGCGTCAATGAACACGTGGACGTCATACTCGGTGGCGACGTCTATCCACAGATTATGCTTGATGGCATTCGGAAGAACGTACTGGGATCACTTCTTACGCAAGAGACAGTGTTCGGTGGGATAGTCACGGGGCGTGCTAATACAATTAACCAACCAACACATGCGTCTCATATTACAACGAAATATCGCTGGAAAAGCAGTTAGCTTCGTTCTGGCAAAGAAGACAAGTATTGTGAAGAGCTCTACAAATGGGATAAGGGAAGTACGTTGTATCGCTACCATTTAGGAAAGACTATCTGGTCAACATTAGGATAGCATCGAGATCCCTAAGGTCCGAACTTAAAGCCTTCATAGCCGATGCTCGCAACAATACTATCTGAAGGTATAGCCACCAAGCTCTTACATGGCATTTCATACCTGCTGCAGCTCCTCATATGGGCGGACTTTGGGAAGTAGGAGTGAAAAGCTTTAAGAGTCATTTTCGCAAGATTGTGTCTAGGCACAAATACACTTTTGAAGAGTTCATCACACTCTTATGCCGAATTGAGCCTTGCCTTAATTCGCGACCATTACGCCCAGCCTTAAACGAACATTTTTTGGTCGGTGGACATCTGTTGGCCCCACCAGAACCGGATATAAATGAGAACAGTGCCTCTATCGTAAATAGATGGCAAACACTTAAGGCCTTACATCAATCCTTCTGCAAAAGGTGGAAAACCGAATACCTGAACGAAATGCAGAAACTCACAAAGTGGAAACATCCAAAAGCAAGTTTAAGGACAGGTGAGCTTGTCGTCATCAAGGAAGAGAATTTGCCACCGAATGAGTGGAGATTGGGTAGGATTGTCAATATACATCCAGGCGCTGATACCCGAGTGTGAGTAGTCGACATCATCACGGAAAAGGGCCAAATTACAAGACCGGTTGCCAAATTGGTCTTACTACCATCCTACGAGGAGAAAAACGTGGATGCACACCCTACTCAACGCAACAGTTCCCTAGCTACATCGGAAGCCTAGCTTTCCGATACACTTACTACCATACAAATATTACAAATTCCACCTCCGACAAAAGATCTTCATCCAACTTCTAAATTTAGGATCGATCCCGGTAACTTAGCTGCAATAGCAAGAGAGGCCATATACAAAAAAAACCTAGACTAAAATTTTTAGCATTATCTACGCCACGAGAAAAAAAAAATTTTAAATAAATATGCAAATTTAATTATGTTAACTTATACCATGTTCAGACCGAAAATTTAAAAGATTAATGTATGACGAGTTATCTAATTTTATGTTTTTTTGCAATAAAAAGCATGAAAAACTTCACAAAAAAACGAAAATGGCAAGGTTATGCACGATATTCATGGCACCACTTTTTGCAATTAATTTGGGCATAATTGGGCAACACTACCACTTTTCGAAATCAATTTGGGCACAATTGGTCAACACTACCACTTTTCGAAATTAATTTCGGCCCAAGGCTGATTGTTTTCGAAATATCGATATTCGATAACGACAAGAATTGTTTAAATGAGAATTTCGTTTCAAAAAACACTGTGTGTATTATTCGCATGTGTATAAAACAGGTACCGGAAATAAGAGTTATTTTACAATTTTTAATAAAAAAAATCATATATAAAGGAACATCGTAGAAAAGTTTTGATTACACCATCATGATTTTTAGGTGAACTATATGCGAAATATTGTATGCTTTTTTAATTTTGTTTTTTATATGTATATCTAGGTCAAAATAAAAGTTATTTTTGATTTTTATTTTTTTAGATCAAAAATAAAAGTTAATTTTGATTTTTATTTTTTTAGATCAAAAAATAAGAATTATTTTTGATTTTTATATTTTTAAATCTATAATAAAAATCAATTCAAAATTTGTGACATAATATGTTTCTTAATCTCTGTTAAGCTTTAAAGTAAAACTAAGGTGTACGGTTATAATAACAACAAAATGTTATGCCCCTGAACTTGAAATAACGCTATTACTTGTTCTTTCATTTTTGTTCTTGTTATTATAAGCGTACACCTTTTATTATTAGCGTAATCTTATTGTTGTTTTCAATTTACGAATTTCAATGCATATTGCATATTACATGATACCATTCAATCGCGAGGGAGAAGTTGTGATGAGCTCTGCTTATTTATAAAACTAAAAAGGAAAAGTTTGATATACATACATAAGTTCATAATGAAAAAATAAACGAAATGTATTCATACGTGATTTTTATATTATTTAAGGCTCCAATGGAGAATGTAAACTTTGTAAAAAAAAAAATGAGTGCAGTCTGTTTAACTAATATGAAAAGACATTTACAAAAGGACCATAGTGATATATATGATGACAAAAGGGCTAAAATAGAAAGCAGTAAAGCATGCAAAAACGATAAAAAAAAATTAAATTTACCGTTGAAATGTCCGTGAATGAAGTTGTTAATTCTTGCATCACTTTGTTAACTGAACAATCAGTGCCCTTGTCACATTTTGATAGTGAGCCATTTAATACATTAACAAACCCAATATTTGATGGTCTACATATTCCAAAAATAAACTCAAGAAATATTTTACACTATTTGAAAGATACACCTACTCGCCACGATCGGACTATTTTGGGTGTAAATGTCCAAATAATCACATCCAATAAACTTGAAATATTCACACTAGCCATGCTTGAATTGAAGCAGAAACATACTGCGCAATATTTAACTACTAAAATTGAAAATGTTTTGAAAAGTTTCAAAATAGATAAGGCGCAAGTTTATGCAGTAACCACTGATAACGACAGGAATATGGTGAAAGCGGTGGAGCTGTTATCATTGCATAGTGATGGCGAAGAAAGTGAAAGTGAAATAGAAGACAATTACGAAAGTATTGTGTGCAATGTAAGATTCGAAAATATGTATTATTTCTATAAAATGTGCTGCCCACACATTGCAGTTAGCTGTTAAAGACTTTTTAGATAACTTACATCCCTATTCTCATGCCCTCACAAAAGTCACCAACCTCACTACAGTGATGTTTCTCACTATAGTGAGGGTTACCTTATTCTGGCGAAAATTCAAAAGCTCAAATGCTCACTATTCTCACAAATATCTGTGACGTGTAAAAGCAGCCATCATAATACAAAACATCTGTGTTTGTTTTGTTTTGCATATTTGACCTTTTTTAAAATATTGAGAATTGAGTGTTATTAGCATGGAGGAACTATTATTTGTATATGCGGCAATTGTTGAGGAAGAGGAATCGGGGGCTAGGAGAAAAATTTTAAAGGGTTTGCGAGACAAAAGCGATCTCTTTTCTATGCAAGACACTGCATTTATTAACACATTTCGATTCCCGAAATCGCTATGTAAATTGCTGATAAGTGAATTGGTGCCGCATGATGTGCAGAAGTCAAATATTCCTTTTGATCTGCGTTTCCTGACGAGTTTATATTTTTACGGGCATGGCTCTTATCAAAAATGCGTTGGTAATAATTATATGCTCTCTATGAGCCAATCCTCAGTGTCAAGAGCTCTGCACTTTATTTCAAAAGTGATTGTGGATGTTAAGGGAAGTGAAATCTAATTCGCTTCAAGCGCGCAGGATGTGTCAGATGCAAAGAAGGGGTAAGATAAATCAATAAATAAAAATAAATAAATAATTTTTTTGTTAAAGATTTTACACGAAATTTGGGATCAAGGGCACAATCGGCGCAATCGATTGTACCCATATTGGGATTGTTTCACCCTCAAGCACAGACGCCACTACTCTAGAAGCAGTACGTAATGTTCTATATTATACAAACTATTTACCAATCTTTCTATTAATACATATGTATATATTTGCATTTTTAGCAGGTTTGTGATCATCGACTTCTGTTCACCGCTGTCAACGCGAGATATCCCGGGTCTTGCCATGATTCTGGTATTTGGACCACATCCCCAACACGTATGCACCTCACAAATACCTATAACACGCAAAGTGATTCGTGGTTGTTAGGCGACCAAGGATATCCATTGGAGCCATGGCTGTTAACGCCAGTCGCTGAACCTTCAAACGCAAGGGAAGTGCGTTACAATAAGTTGCATGCCAAAGCACGTAATACCATTGAGAGAGCCGTTGGTGTTTTGAAGTCACGATTCCGGTGCCTCTCAAAACACCGCGTGTACAATTCTTCACAACATTTTACTGAAGCATGGTGTGGCTGCAGACCTTGGCTTCGAAGAAGTTTTAGAAGAATCACAAGACACCGAAATTGTTTTCGAAAACCCTAATTTTAGGGAGGGTGCTAGAGTAAGAGAACGTTACGTTATGTCTTTATAATATACGTATGTATGTATATATCTCCAGTGGCGTTATGTACTATAAATATATATATATATATATATATATAAATATAAATACATATATGTAAGTTACTGTCTGTCTCTGTACATTTTACTTCCTCTAAGAATGAATAAAAAGACATCTACATATGTTTAAATAATTCATTTTATATTATTTAATTTTTTTTATTTTTTTACATTTTTATTTCATTTTTTACATTTTTATTATTATTTATCCAATTTTTGGGACAACTTAGCCATAACCTCAGACAGCGAGGTTAGTGCCTGTGTCATTTGAGCCAGCACCCCTGCCATCTGCACATTTTGCTCTACAATTTTTCTTTGTAGAGCAATGGCCTCCTCCTCTCGCTTTTCTCTGTTCTCCTTTTTTTTTTTAGCACTGTTCCAAGCATCTTCGCTGCAGTCAATTTTTCGGGAGGGATATAAGAAGACGATGGCATAGGAGAAGATAATATGGGAGGAGATAAAGAAGAAGATGGAGGTGATGGTGAAGAAGAAAAATGAGGTGAAGGCGAGGAAGAAAAATTTATTGATAAAGCAGGAAAAGCTGGAGCAGGCGATGTGACTGCTAGTGAAGATGCTGGAACAGGCGATGCGACTGTTGGTGTTGGCGCTGGAGCAGGCGATGCGACTGCTAGTGAGGGTGCTGGAGCAGGCGATGTTGGTGTTGGCGAGGAAGCTGGAGCTTGTGTATTTATATACAACGGCAAAACCTGTAAGTATAAAACGGACCAATTATTGCCTCATGTAATAAAAAAATATATAGTCCGACAAATATTAAATTAAAATATTACCTGATGACCCAAAGTCGCAACACCCGGTAATCCATCCACCGCTGCTGCCCCAAATGTTGTTATGGCTTGCTCCTCGAATGGAGTCATTCCACTTATCGGAGGGCCTCCACCAGTCGCTTGCGCATGGGTCTTCAGTTTGCGCGCTCGCGATCGCAACTGGTGTTTCCAATGCATTAATGACTACGGAAATATATGTATGTATTTTAATAATGTGACACAAACACAAGCATTTATTATCTTACCTCCTTCCACTTGGCTGCCGACCGAGTTGGGCCTCTTAAGGCATTTAAATTATCTGCTAACTCCGACCAAAGTATTTACAGCCCTTGAGGGTTGGTCGGAGTTAGCTTCCCCCGTTGCAACTCAGGATGCTGCTTGCAAAACATTACGTAATGTTGCAGCTGCTCCTGAGTTGTCCTCTCCGTTTTTGCACGCCTAGGAATATAGGAAATTATTGTATATATGTATATATATTTTAAAATTTGGAAAATTACTTACATATGCTGATTATTCATTTGTGTGTCCATTTTTGTTTGCTTATTTTTATTAAAACAGCTGTTTGACAGCAAAAAGCTTTTTACCTCACGTGGTGACTTTTTAAAGCTTTTTTCTTATGAAGTTTGAGCAAGAATAGCCTCACAACATATGTCTCACAAGAAATCTCTCAAATGTTTCCTCTCAACTCAGTTGAGAGGTTTTTTTAGAATAGGGCGTTTAAATACAAATGTAGTGAATAAGTCACGGAATTGTGTAAAATATTTGAGAACACCTGCATATCGGTAAGTTATTTCCTTAAACTTCGCATTCGCTATTCCAGACATAGTATAAAAAGTAGCCAAACCCTCAAACCAATATTGGACGTACCAACACGTTGGAGCTCCACTTATAATATGTTGAAGCGACTTTCACACTTAAAAGAATTTTGCTGTAAAAATTTGCCATTATCCGACCAACTCCAAAGACGTGAGTGGGCGGAACTAGAAAAAATTATGCAGCCTCTACAACCACTAAATACTCTGACGCACTGTGTTGCGGCTAGTGGAAAAGTAACTTTTCTCCGATTATTTTTTTCAGTGTTTTTAATGATGCAATTTTGTCACAGACATTCCAAGTAAACAAAAAACACATAAAGCTTATTTTTATGTTGGCCCGTTGATTTTTAATTGATTTTAGAAGTCAAATATACAAAATTTTCATGAAAAGAGGGAATTTCAGGGCTGTATTCAAAATGATCTCATTTGATTTTGGTGACAGATATTTTTATTCGGAAAAAAAATCTGCCTTTGGACAAATATCTTCTGTAAAACAAAGGAATGTTGTTTGAGACATTTTCATATGCACCTTTTTTAGAGCGAAAACCCGACTAAAGGTCCATTTTTCCTTTAAATTTGGGTTAGGTAAGCAATATCTAAAAAGTCCCAGAGAGTCCCAGTTCCACACCACTATAGAAATGTTACATAATTTGTTTTCAACGAACTGTGAAAAAATCAGCTGCCCATACCTGCCCTCCTGGGAGTTATAGCGATTTTAGTATATCACTCTCAGTATTTATTCCATAGAAATAGAAAAAATAGAGTAATTTAATCATATTGGTTTTCGAAATAATTCGTTCATTTTTGGTCCCCATTGGGCAACTATCAGAAGAAGCATTGGAAGCAGGAAACAAGGACTTCAGAAACACAAGGCTTACCATGCGAGGAAAACATCAAGAAAAGACAATTGTGAAGACATATTACGTTATCTGCTCGCCAATTCTGATCCCGCAACCACAAGTAGGAGAATACTGAAGGAGAAGAAACACCTGAAATTATCAGAGGAATCAATGAACTTATTGGAAGATGACTGATAATTTGTAATTTTTCTGTAGAATGCAATAAAATATACCTGTGTTATAAAAAAGTATCTTCAAATTTTTTTTTTATTCTACATCTATTCTAGCACTCCACAAAAATGAGCATAACTCTCTTAAAACTGAAGCTATTGACTTCAAAGGACTTTAAGGCCTTTATTGCCACCTTTCAAATAAGAAATGAAATAGATTTTAGTTTTATATAAAATTTCAGAGTTTTTCAACAAATATCGAAAAATCATGAAAATTTGACGTTTATAATTCTTGTTCGGACCACCCTTTACTTTATTTAAAAAACTAATCATAGGGTATTTATCAGAAATAAAAGAAGAATTAAAATAATTTTTTTTTGTAAATTTTTCGAACAACTTTTTTTTTTTTTTGGAATTTTGTTGAAATTTTGACCCAACAATTTTTTTCGGTGTAAATTTTTGTTTCACTCATTCTTTTTGGGATTTCATTCTGACCAATCTGTAGAAGTTTCTCATCGATACAATTAAAATTACAGTTTAGGCAATATGATTTCCAAAAAATTCCGGTTTCGCAACACTGTGTGACGCTGAAACTACAAAAATCTAATTTATTGTTCGGAGATTTTTATAAAAATTGGCTAGAGCTTATTTTTACTCTAAAAGACTTCAATACTGAGATGACCAGACAACTTCTGGATCACATCGAAAAAAGGCAAACAAAGTTGCTTGAATGTGACACTATGTATGCAGCCCTATTCTTAGACCCCAGATTTAAGCGTGTGTTGTCAAATGAGAAAATAAATTCGGCCAAAAATCATACAAAAAAATGGTGCTCCAGCTAGTAAACGTGGTGAGCTAAGACAATTAATTTAAAATAATTTGTAATAATATATAATATATTTTTAATGTTTTGTTTGTTATTTTTTTAATGTTTTTTTTTATTTGTATTGTATTTAAACAAAACACTGAAACTCAGCGATTTTCCTGCTGGACACCACCTGTTGCAGAAGACTTATATGTAATAGATGAAAGCTCCGTTGCAAGCTCTCGATCTTTATTAGCTGACGGTTTAGAGTCAATGGAGATGAATTATTCGTCTTCGGATGAAGATGACATTCCTACGTCACTAAATGCGTATTTTGAAATAGATAATTACATATAAAGAAAAACGTTTGGATACTTCTGCTAATTTATTGGCTTATGGCTTCGAAAATTAGCTTTAATTGTTAATTCTGTACCTGCCACTCAAGTCAGTGTAGAAAGGTCATTTTCAGCACTCGGATTGATATTGGGAGATTTGAGATATAATTTATCTGAGGAACATTTAGAATCGATTATGATGGTAAAATTTGACACCTGAAAAAACTTCTTAACACTGGCTTGAATGGCAGCCAAAACTTATAAGCCTCTCGCAGTAGTAACCATTACTTTTTAAATTTTACGTAAGCTAAGAATTTTAGAATTTTTTTTATTTCGCTCTATTCACGTTTTATAGCTGATACATTATGCATGATATTTACATAATTTTCTATATTTTAATTGTCAGTTTCTTCTTTGTCACTACGCCTAAATTTGCTTCTTCTGAATACTGTTTTAATTAAAGCATTGCTACCGTGAATATATCTACGTAAGAGTGTATTGGACGTTTGATAATGGATAAGTCGCATATATTAATACATAGTATATAAAAATTGGAATGATGCAGCATATTGTAATACATACGGCATAAATAAATAAATAAAAATTTTTAATTGATTTTTATTATTGATAAAAAAAATAAAAATCAGAAATAACTCTTATTTTTGATCTAAATATATAAAAATCAAAAATAATTTCTATTTTTGATCTAAATATGTAAAAATCAAAAATAACTCTTATTTTTTGATTTTTTTGATAAAAGTCATAAGAGTTACGGTCCCTGGTATAAAATCTTAAATTTACTGTCATTTATATCAATTTGGATTCGCGGTATATGATATTGAGATATTTTATAAAAATTAAGGTAAATATACATATAATTTAGGTCCCCAACGAAAGAGGACAGGAAAATGTTCAATATTATTTATGTACGTACATACTTACATACATATATGCGTTACAGGACAATTTTCATTCGTCGCTTTTGTGTTAAGTTTTGGTTAGAATAGAGCTATTTAATAAAAATTAAGGTAAATATATTATTTATGTCCCGCAACGAAGGAGGACGCGTAAATGAAATGATGAGTGGAATTTCAACACACTTTGCACATATTATTAAATTTAAAAAAATAACCCTAATCTGTCCAACACCGGGATGTACCATGTTTTTTTTCACGTTGATCTTCGTTGTGCGTTGGCGGCTTCGGCCGCGCTTCAAAAGAATAGCTCTGGTCTGACCGACCGGTCGCAAAAGAATATGTGCAAAGTGTGTTAATTTTTTGAAAAAATAAATTTACTTTCCACTCACGAAATTCTCATGTTTGCGTTAAAATAAAATGATTTCGAATATTCTAATATTATATTAAGTTAAATTTTTTATAAACAGAACATGTCTGAAATGCCCATCAGCAGTTGTTCTGGATGTGACGTCGATTTGCGGAGCTTCATCAAATACAGTGATGAAGAGTTGCGGAATTTTCTGACCGAAGTTAATATAGTTTTGGCAGAAAAAAAAATGCCCAACATGCAACGAGGTGTGCACGTTAAGCCCCGATTCCTTTTGGCGTTGCCAACGCAGCAAAAAGTTTCAAATGGCAAATAAAAAATCGTACGCTGCTCATTTAAGCAAAGTTTATACAAAAATACGTTTTTTGCAACATAAAATTGTCAACTCGCGACATGTGTGACTTTGTAGTTTTTTTATAACTACAAATCCACCTAGATATTCATTTTTGTCGAACGTGTTGCATTTTGGAAATGCGACATTCGTAGACTAGAGTTCCTTTGTTAGGGACGTATTGATAGAATGGGTGCTCAACAATAGCTCTGAAAAATTAGGGGGTGAAAATACAATGGTAGAATTCGACGAGGCCAAAATGGGAAAGAGAAAATACAACCGAGGCGGAATTGTTGAAGGACAGTGGGTTTTTGGCGATTTTGAATGCGGCAGTAAAAAACTTTTTATAGTAGCTGTAGAAAGCCGTTCAAAAAACTCACTGCTTAAAATAATCAGAGAAAAGATTTTACTCGGAACCACCATCATTTCCGATTGTTGGAAGGCATACAATTGTCTGAATGACAAGGGTGTTCGGCATTTAACCGTGAACCATTCGTATAATTTTGTAGACCCCGACAGTGGTGCACACACACAAAATATTGAAAGAATATGGCGTGAAGTACGTGCGAATATACCAAGGTACGGGCGAAAAGAGTCCCATTTTCCAGGGTATTTAGCTGAATTTTTTTTAAGCGTAAATTTGCTAGTCATGGTGAAAGAATCCATGGAATTTTTGAAACAAAAAGGAAATTATACGACCCACATTCGGTTGAATGACAAGAACAATATTTTTAAGTTTTGTTTGAATTGTTGAAATTATATTTTTAATTTTGTAAAAAATTTAATTTAACCGAATGCGACCTTCTTATTGTTTAGTGGAGTAATTACATGATTAATAAGTAAGTAACCCAAGTCTTTAAATAAACAAATAACGATTGAAAATTTTTTCTGTATGTAACGTTTTTCCCATTTTTATCGATTCTCTTGCATAAACGAAAGTATCGATATTTCTAAAACCACGAGAGCATTGAACAGTTGTGCCCATTCGAATTTGCATCAGAGATGCCATAACTTCGAACATAACCTTGCCATTTTCGTTGAAGTGAAGTGATTGTTAAGTTTTTCATATTTTTATAAAAATAATGAAAAAACCAATTTTTCTTATTAATTAACTAAACAACATCAATAATAACGTGCATATAATTGATAGAAAACGTATTTTTAACATCTAAAGACGTGTAAAGTGCAAAAGTGATTTCGGGAAATACGATGTTTTTCTATTAAAACAAAGAAAATATTGCTTTTAAAAGCACGCGCCTAACATATTCGTAAAGTAGAACTTAAGACGAGTATTTTAAGACACTTCCCGTGAAAATTGGTGCACGTTTTCGGAAAAGCCGCTCTGCTGAACATTTACCGAATTTTAAATTCAATTTTTTTTCTTTTGTAATATTCATTGCAAATGCCATATTTGAAAATATATTTTGCTAGCAAATAACGAAGTTGCAAACCGAAAGTTTCCTTCTACAGCAGTACATGTACGCATTGCCCTTGAACTTACTGAGCAAGGAGTAATTTATTAACAAGTAAGAATTGAAAATAATTTTTATAACAAATTGTATTTAACATTTCCTTTGGTGGCAGGCCACTTTGTCGAAAACATACGACAAATAAAACAATAACGATGACGAACATAAATTTGATGCTAAAGGCAAAATATTTTTATTAAGTTATTATTATTTACAACAATATGCTAGTGTAATGCATTTTACACCACATAAGGCCACCTCCACACTATGCAATTTAATATAGCCACCCAATCAGTCTTAGATGATAGGCAAAAACAAACAACAAAAAAATCTTCAACATGGTAATTTCAGGAAGATGACTCGCTACAGTGCCTTGAAGAAGACTGCGGCGCTACACCCAAACTGGTACCAGGCCTCTTCAACCAGAACCGGAGGAGGGAGAGTTAATTGAATCCGGAGCGGAAATACGGCCTTTCCGCCCATCACCGTGAGAGGAAGCGGAAACCCCGACTTTCCGGTCTCTTCTGCGACATGAACGTCGCTCGCGCAATCGTCGTCATCACCGCCGCCAAGCGCACAACCCCACCAGACTGGAGACCAGGTCTCTTCAGCTTAACCGGGTTAGCTCCTTTAGAGCCGGGCTAGTGGATCGAGCCAGCGTATTAACTCCTTCCTTGCTGCCAACGACAGCAATTTCACCTACGGCGGTTGTAAAAATTGAGGCAAGAGGACGCCTACATCTCGTGAGGGCCCTCATAGACGCCTGCGCACCTACATCGCTAATTGCGCGCGATCTCGCAAAGGAACTGCAACTAGTGCAGACTCATGTCGGTGGTCAACACGGCTGCCTCTTCGTACTGCGAAGCAGACATGGTACGAATGCCCGGATATCCACGCATGCAAGGGTAGTGCACAACTATATGCGCATCAGCCCGACAATCACGATGGACTCCGATATCGCAGCCCCGTACACACACATAAAGCTCGCGGATCCCAATTTTTATAAGACGGCGCCGATACGTTTGGTGCTCGGCGCAGATGTTTATACCCGCATCATGACCCCACAAGTGATGCCACAAATGTTTGGGAAGCTTCTCGCGCAGAGCTCCATTTTCGGCTGATACGGCCCGATACTAGAAATAATTTTTGTCTATGATTAATTTTTTGTTTCCTCGCTATTTGATTTTTATTAAAAAAAAATATCACAAATGAATTTACATATGTATATTATATGATTTTTTATATTTGTATTTCTATTTATCTATACGAACGAAAAAAAGTCACACATGAAATAAAGTACAATGGAATAACCATGTAATTTACTTTAATTTATAGTAATTTAGGGAAATATTGTGCTATAAATTTGTACATGGTTATGGTGGTCGATGGATATGTATTTTTTTTTTTTTGTTGCTCACCGCAAGGGGGCCGGTATGTTTAGGCCAGTGCCTAATTTCTTATTACCAACCCTAGCGAGTATATAACAAACTATTGCCAGTTAGCTGTTGACATACACCGCTAATAACTTTCACTCAACTGGCAATAGTTTCGTTAAAATCTCCCGCTACACTTCACTCAGTAGCTTAGCAAGTGATCCTGCTGGCCACCCTTTTTTCTTTTCAAAGAAGAAGGGAGATAATCAAGACGTCCACCGGCCATCATCACCATCATCATAAACACTAACAAGGCAATATAATGCATAACCATTTATTAGTCATAACATCGTCCTCCTTGAGTGACTCGTCGAGAGTTTGAGAATAAACAAAGGGGCATAAATAAAAAACTTAATTTTTCATGTATTTGCTCATATCGTTCTCATCTTTATCCGTATGTTAAAATGAAACGATTTTCTTTTGAAAATATATTAAAGTTTCATATATATAATCAATATTTTTGGGACAGCTTCTCCATAAATTTTAAGAAAATAACACAATGCAACCATTTTCCCGTTAAAAGTCGGCCATCTTGGATTCCAATAAAAACTCGACCCCGGACTCCCCTTGACTTTCTACAGTGGCACCTCTCATCTGTGCCTTTGTTTACATAACATCAGCTGATAGTTAATCTACTCCTCCTCTACCGTGAGCGTACACACGTTCAGCATCAGACTTCGCAATGAGTTTATCTTCTAGCTAGTCTTGGTACCATGACTTGTGAACGCCGTCTGTTAACGGGGCATCTCGACAGGATAGAATTAATGTATGTGGGCATTTGCTATCATAATATAATCATTTGCGCAAAGGCGTAGTCTAGGTAGGTTCGAGCTGACGTAGCGCAAGCTTTAAGCTCTTGAAAAATTAATTTTATCATTTGTGAAATGCCGTCGGGTAGGTAGCTGATGTGGTACACGCTTTGAGCTCTTGAACTCCTTAAATCTTTTGTGTGGAAAATAAAAAAAGGATAAAGATCCTTTTTTTCACAAATGTATTTCTGGGAAAAATAAGAATTCATATTTTTGGACTACAATATAATAATTATGGCATAAATTTTATATACCAATTAAAATAATAAATTTAAAATGAGGAATGATATTTTGATTTATGCTTGTATAAGTTAATTTAGTTTCAGAGTTCGCTCAGTCCCAACCCAATTTGCATAATTTTTCTGCAAATTAACAATATTACATATTAATTTTTTGAAAAAATGTTATTTTAAAAATGTACTTTATTTTTATAATATAACATAACCGTCTTAATACTCGCTCTTTTTATTTTCATATTACCGAGATGAAAATGCCGTCGGCATAGTAATAGGTTGTCAAAAAATCTTGCGGTATTTTCGCTAGTTGGCGCTAAAAGCGCGTAGTTCTAGTATTATTCGTCGCATCGGGTCATGCTATACCTTTTTGGATTTGGAAAGCTCATTTCACGTGCTAACACGTGTTTGATTGATTGTCGTTTCTTTTAAGTCGTTCATGAGTTATAGCGTCGCAAACATGGAGCAAAATAAAGAGAAAATACGGCATATTTTCAGTTTGTTCACATTTTCTGTGTTGATAGCACGCGTTATTCAGTCTCTGACCATCTCTCGCGCTGGACAGTTATCTTTTTCGCCTACAAGTGTTCGTATTTTGTTTTTGTTTTGCAAAACCGAAGTGCTTTAATTACTACTGTGCACTGTGCACACAATAAAATACTATTTTCTTAGACAATAATCTTATAGTGCCACATATACAGTCCGTGACATAAAAAAGACAGGCCTCCGAGTGCCTCCAGATATTTAGCCGGAGTTTACCCCCCAACAGAAACAATGTTCGACCAACCAATTTTACCGCCGGCCGGGAAAAAGAATACCCAACCATTAATTAGTTTTGACCACACAAAAACAATTCAACAACAAACATGTGGCCCTAAGTATTTGGTTATGTGCAGAAAATTAAGTAACGATACACTCGCAAATGTGTCGCCTTTCTTAATTAAAAAGGTAATCGATTATACCGCCGGTAGTGAAGTGGAAACTTGCAAAAAACTCAGAAATGGTAACATATTAATTAAAACTAAAAACTACAATCAAGCCGAAAAATTAGTGAAATTAGTGGCACTCTCGCCCACTATACACATTGAAATTTCCGAGCACACTTCACTTAACTAAAGGGGTCATCTACTCCAACGATTTGCGCGGTATAAAAGAAGAAGAAATCCTCGATGAATTGAGAAACCAAAACGTAACAGAAGTGAAGAAAATACTTAAAAAGGAAAACAACGACTCACTGAAGGAGACTGGTCTAATTATACTCACTTTCTCTTCAATATCTCTGCCAACTGAAATGTCAATAGGGTACGAAAAAATCAAAATCCGACCTTACATTCCACTTCCACTAAGGTGTAAAAAATGTCAACGATATGGACACATAGAAAAAAATGCAAAAATGCAAAAATGCCAAAATATGCCCTAACTGTGCTAACGAATTTCATACCAGCCAAGACAACGAAGAATGTGTAAACATAAAGAACTGCGTCAACTGCAAAGAAAACGACATCCAAACCTACAACCACAACTCATACGACAAAAAATGCCCCATATTCGTACATGAGAAAGAGATTCAAGCGATCATAACATTGGAAAAGGTTGACAGAAGGAAAGCAATACCCACATACAAAGATCGAAACCAACATAGCGGACCATCTTCAGCTGTCGCCCGTAACAACTCTGCTCTATACGCACAAACACAAGAATCGCCCGCTCAAAGTAGCACCGTCACCAAAACAATAAATCAGCAACGGCAACGAAGAGAACTAGTAAGTTATGAAAGCTTACCTTCAGACGACGACGTCACTCCTTCAACATCGAAGCCTTTGCCTAAACCCACCACACAGCGTATAACCGAAACAAAAATTAAAATTTTTCCCAGAGGTATTTCAAACAAAATGAAAGCTAAACTGAAATTACAGCACTCTGCAACTCGCAATTCCAAATCACCAAAACCAACCAAACATGAGCTCGACGATTCATCCGAATCCACAACAATGGAACTACAACATGAGGAAGTCCTATAGATATATATGCTAAGCTATTATTGTGTTCTTTCTAAGAAAACAATTTATTACTCAATATCATTATTTATATTAACCCTCTTACCTAAATTGATCTCAAATACCCAAAGAGTAGTCACATTACACGTAACATCAAACTCTTTTAAACGGAAAACACTCTTCAACCTATGTTTTCTATTAGCATACAGTAATAATCAAACCTATCTCAATTTACCAGTAGCCAACACATACCCACACATCTCCAACAGCACCTACCATCCTCTCACCTCACAACGCAAGCTCTTAAGCTACTCTCCCAATGACTCTTAAAATAATGCAATGGAACATCAACGGCTACGTTAATCACTACAACGAACTTCTTATATTAATTAAGCGATACCGACCACTCTTAATCACTTTACAAGAAACTCACCTCCATACGACACATAACATTCCAACTTCCGTCAACTATATTATGCTTAACAAAAATCAAGCAACAACAGCTTACGGAGGAGTTGCACTTCTAATACATAGACAAATACAATATGAACCCCTGAACACCAATACACAATTCGAAACAATCAGCCCTATTCTGCATTTCTACTCGAATCGAAATTTTCTCCGATTGGCAACTTCGAAAATTCCAATTCTATGTATTCTGCATTGCGATCGTAATTACGTTTTTGTACGTTGAAGTTTTGTCGGCGGAAAGCCGTTATATATTCATTTTCGTGCACTTGGATAAAATAATTTCCTCAAATATGTAAGTAAAACTTTATGATTATGGTTGTAAAAGACATAATGGTGGTGTCCTTGGTTATTTGTGCTTAAATGATATTTTTTGATATGTTTGCAGGTCAAAAGTAACAACGGCAGAGCAATACGAAAAATTGTGTGATATGATGGCCACGAAAAGAGATATTGCGCAGGGCTTCCAAAAGCGACCGAAGGAAGAAGTACAGGAGTTTTGGGAGGAGGTTGCAAGGAATTTAAATGCACTTGGCCCACCAACAAAAGATTCCAATAGATGGAGGTAAGGTATTACCTACAATTAATTTTAAAAAATTAAGTTACATCTAACGTTTTCGTGCAGGTCTGGATTGACTGAAAATGCTACATGAAGCGAAAATTATCGCATAACAAAAAAGAAAGGATGAGCACCGGTGGAGGTCCTTGCCGTTTACAACACATAAGCCCACTTGATGAAAAGGTGATAGCTTTGACGGGTTTGGAAACGGATGATATCCCTTCAACCAGTAGAACTAGCAGCCAAAATAGAGAGGCGAGAGCAAACAAGCAGAGCACTTCTTCATTACTTAAGCAACAGATACAAATCAAAAAGAATTTTATGCAGAGACGAAAAAATTCAATGAAGCTGCCTTTGGTAAAATGGAAGAAGTTACTTCATATTTACGGCACATGAATCGTTCTCTAGAAACTTTGGCGGAGACTGCAGTGAAGCAACTTGAAGAACAGAAGCGACACAATAGAATTAAGGAAGAGCTGGTGAAGGAAAAAGTAGAAATAAAAATGCAAATGCTAAGATTAGATCCAAATTATAAGCCGGATTCAAAGTAGTCATTTTTTAATTGTTAGCATTTTATTTATTTTACTATTATTCATTTATATAACGAGCTGTGAAACGAAATAAAAACATTTACTTTTTTAATATAGGAGCTGTAAAATGCACTGAATGCAATTGTTTTTATTTAATAGAATAATGTGGGCATATTTTGAATAATGCATTGCTCTCCTCCTCAAGTAATATCGCTGCCGCTACTGATTCCATGTTAGTGTTAAAAAAAACGCTATTTAATTTCTTTCTTTTAATAAACCAACAATAATTTGTGTATTTTTGCTTTGTTATGTTTCATTTTCACACGTTTCAAGGCAAACAGCTGACTTCGAAAGAGCTATAGCTCTTCCTCTTCTTCTTTTAATCCAATCGTAGCTCAGAATACCTATTTTCGATTCAGACGGAGCGTAGAGCGGGAACGTAATCGAAATGCAGAATAGGGCTGAATATCTGCCATAATTCACTCTAAAATAAAATTTATCATTAAATCTATCTACATATCCCATGTCACCAGACTGACGTCACCACTGTTGCTAGAAGCTTTTGAACCCACCCGTTTACCTCGTTTAGTTACTGGAGACTTCAAAAGTTGGCACAGAAAATGGGGATCTTCCCGTAATAATGCCAGAGGGAACTTGATTTCAAAGTTTTTAGATAACTCTCATTACACCCTACTCAATGACGGCACTGCCACTCACTTCAACACACACAACACCTTATCCCATATCGACCTCACTTTTTGTTCACCTCCACTAGCTATCGACGCTAAATGGAAAGTAAATGACTACCTCATGGGG